>NW_027182872.1:937500-952500 GCF_041146395.1 Eulemur rufifrons | reverse complement strand
AGAACAACCCCTATCCCATAATTCTAACCCTATCTCCTAGTGATCACTGTGACACCTAATCCCTAACCCTAATTCTAAACCGCTAACCCTAACCGTAACCCTACCTACAACCCTAACACTGACAGTAACCCTTACTTCTAACCCCAACACTATGCCTAACAAAAACCCTAACCCTTGACCCTAACCCTTCACCCTAACCCCTAATCCTTACCCTAACCCTTAACCCTAATCCTAATCCTAACCATTAAACCTAACCCTAGCTCTTAAAGCTAACCCTAAACCTTACCCTCACGACTAGACCTAACCCTGACACTAACCTAACACCTAACCCTAACCAGAACCCCTAAAGCTAACCCTGAACCCTATCCATAACCCTAGCAGTAAACTTTAACCCTAAACCTAAGCCCAACCCGTAACCCTAATCCTATCCTTTTACCCTAAAACTAACCCCTAAACCTAACCCCTATACCTCACCCTAACTCTAACCCCAATCCTAATTCTAACCATACCCCTTCATAAAACACTAACTCCTAACCGCTAACCCTAACACTAACCAAAAACCCTAATCAATAATCCCTAACCCTAACGCTTAACCTTTACCCTAACCGTTAACCCTCACCCTAAATCTTAACACTGACCCTAACCTTAACCTTTAACTCTAAGCCTAACCCTTAACCCTACAGTAAGGAAGACCCTTAATGCTAATGGGATCCCTTATCCCTAACCCTAACACTACAGCTAAAAATAACCCTAACCTTGGATCCTTAAACCTAACCCCTAATACTTACTTTAACCCTAAACCCTAACCCTAATCCTAAGCATTAAACCTAACCCTATCTCTTAACCCTAACGCTAGCCCTTACCCTAACGCCTAGATCTAACCCTAAATCTAACCTACCGCCTAATCTTAACCTTAAGCCCTAATGCTAACTCTAACCCTGAACCCTAAACCTACCCGTAACCCTTAACACTAACCCTATCCGTGAACCTTAACCTGACCGTAACCATTACCCGCACCCAAACATTTAACCCTGACCCTAACCCTAATCCTTAATGCTAACCCTAACACTAAACCCTAACCCTAAGCCCAACACTTATCCCTAATCCTATCCCTTAACCCTAACCCTAACCCTAATGCTACCCCCTAAACGTAACCCTAACCGTGACCAGTAAACCTAACCCTAACCTCTAACACAAACCATAGCACATAACTCTAACCCTAAAACTAACCCTAACCCTAACCCTAACCCTAAACCCTAACTCTTAACCTTAACCCTAAGCGTTAACTCTCACGCTAACCTTTAATCCTAACCCTAATCCTAATCTTCAACCCTAAACCTAACACTTAACCCTAACCCTGTACCAAAACCTAACCCCTCATCTTAACCCTAACCTTAAACCTCAACCCTAAACCAAAGTGTAACCGTTAAACCTAAGAGTAACCTTTAACCCTAACCCTAATCCCTAACTCTAAGCCCTCACCCTAACACTAAACTTCATCCTTAACCCTAACCATAATCCTAACCCTAAATCTAATTCTCAGACTTCTTGCTTTCTTAGAGTTTAGAAAGCCTGCCATCCTCCCATGCCATGCGTGAAAGGAGGCTCTACCACTGTGTCCTGCATGAAACCCACGGGCCCATACCCAGAGTATGATAGAGTGGGTTCCCGGGTACAATCCCAGCCCCCTAAACTCCCCCCGCCCGCCTAATGCAGACAGGGCCCGTGCGCTAACCATAAACAATACCTTTAACAGATAACCCTAACCCTGAACATAACAACCCAACCCTCTTCCTATTTCTCCCCTTAACACGTAAACCTCACCGTGCGCCTAACTTTAACCTCTTATCCTAACGTTAATGCATAACCCATTTCCTGAGAACAACCCCATCCCATAATTCTAACCCTATCTCCTAGTCATCACTGTGACACCTAATCCCTAACCCTAATTCTAAACCGCTAACCCTAACCATAACCCTACCTACAACCCTAACACTGACAGTAACCCTTACTTCTAACCCCAACGCTATGCCTAACAAAAACCCTAACCCTTGACCCTAACCCTTCACCCTAACCCCTAAGCCTTACCCTAACCCTTAACCCTAATCCTAATCCTAACCATTAAACCTAACCCTAGCTCTTCAAGCTAGCCCTAAACCTTACCCTCACGACTAGACCTAACCCTGACACTAACCTAACACCTAACCCTAACCAGAACCCCTAAAGCTAACCCTGAACCCTATCCCTAACCCTAGCAGTAAACTTTAACCCTAAACCTAAGCCCAACCCGTAACCCTAATCCTATCCTTTTACCCTAAAACTAACCCCTAAACCTAACCCCTATACCTCACCCTAACTCTAACCCCAATCCTGATTCTAACCATACCCCTTCATAAAACACTAACTCCTAACCGCTAACACTAACACTAACCGAAAACCCTAATCAATAATCCCTAACCCTAATGCTTAACCTTTACCCTAACCGTTAACCCTCACCCTAAATCTTAACCCTGACCCTAACCTTAACCTTTAACTCTAAGCCTAAACCTTAACCCTACAGGAAGGAGGACCCTTAATGCTAATGGGATCCCTTATCCCTAACCCTAACACTACAGCTAAAAATAACCCTAACCTTTGATCCTTAAACCTAACCCCTAACACTTACTTTAACCCCAAACCCTAACCCTAATCCTAAGCATTAAACCTAACCCTATCTCTTAACCCTAACTCTAGCCCTTACCCTAACGCCTAGATCTAACCCTAAGTCTAACCTACCGCCTAATCCTAACCTTAAGCCCTAATGCTAACACTAACCCTGAACCCTCAACCTACCCGTAACCCTTAACACTAACCCTATCCGTGAACCTTAACCCTGACCCTAACCATTACGCGCACTCAAGCATTAAACCCTGACCCTAACCCTAATCCTTAATGCTAACCCTAACACTAAACCCTAACCCTAAGCCCAACACTTAACCCTAATCCTATCCCTTAACACTAACCCTAACCCTAATGCTACCCCCTAAACGTAACCCTAAGCGTGACCAGTAAACCTAACCCTAACCTCTAACACAAACCATAGCACATAACTCTAACCCTAAAACTAACCCTAACCCTAACCCTAAACACTAACTCTTAACCTTAACCATAAGCGTTAACTCTCACGCTAACCTTTAATCCTAACCCTAATCCTAATCTTCAACCCTAAACCTAACACTTAACCCTAACCCTGTACCAAACCCTAACCACTCATCTTAACCCTAACCGTAAACCTCAACCCTAAACCAAAGTGTGTCCATTAATCCTAAGAGTAACCTTTAACCCTAACCCTAATCCCTAACCCTAAGCCCTCACCCTAACACTAAACTTCATCCTTAACCCTAACCAGAATCCTAACCCTAAATCTAATTCTCAGACTTCTTGCTTTCTTAGAGTTTAGAAAGCCTGGAATCCTCCCATGCCATGCGTGAAAGGAGGCTCTACCACTGTGTCCTGCATGAAACCCACGGGCCCATACCCAGAGTATGATAGAGTGGGTTCCCGGGTACAATCCCAGACCCCTAAACTCCCCCCGCCCGCCTAATGCAGACAGGGACCGTGCGCTAAGCATAAACAATACCTTTAACAGATAACCCTAACCCTGAACATAACACCCAACCCTGTTCCTATTTCTCCCCTTAACACGTAAACCTCACCGTGCGCCTAACTTTAACCTCTTATCCTAACGTTAATGCATAACCCATTTCCTGACAACAACCCCTATCCCATAATTTTAACCCTATCTCCTAGTGATCACTGTGACACCTAAACCCTAACCCTAATTCTAAACCGCTAACCCTAACCGTAACCCTACCTACAACCCTAACACTGACAGTAACCCTTACTTCTAACCGCAACGCTATGCCTAACAAAAACCCTAACCCTTGACCCTAACCCTTCACCCTAACCCCTAAGCCTTACCCTAACCCTTAACCCTAATCCTAATCCTAACCATTAAACCTAACCCTAGCTCTTAAAGCTAACCCTAAACCTTACCCTCACGACTAGACCTAACCCTGACACTAACCTAACACCTCACCCTAACCAGAACCTCTAAAGCTAACCCTGAACCCTATCCCTAACCCTAGCAGTAAACTTTAACCCTAAACCTAAGCCCAACCCGTAACCCTAATACTATCCTTTTACCCTAAAACTAACCCCTAAACCTAACCCCTATACCTCACCCTAACTCTAACCCCAATCCTAATTCTAACCATACCCCTTCATAAAACACTAACTCCTAACCGCTAACACTAACACTAACCAAAAACCCTAATCACTAATCCCTAACCCTAACTCTTAACCTTTACCCTAACCGTTAACCCTCACCCTAAATCTTAACACTGACCCTAACCTTAACCTTTAACTCTAAGCCTAACCCTTAACCCTACAGTAAGGAAGACCCTTAATGCTAATGGGATCCCTTATCCCTAACCCTAACACTACAGGTAAAAATAACCCTAACATTGGATCCTTAAACCTAACCCCTAATACTTACTTTAACCCTAAACCCTAACCCTAATCCTAAGCATTAAACCTAACCCTATCTCTTAACCCTAACGCTAGCCCTTACCCTAACGCCTAGATCTAACCCTAAATCTAACCTACCGCCTAATCTTAACCTTAAGCCCTAATGCTAACTCTAACCCTGAACCCTAAACCTACCCGTAACCCTTAACACTAACCCTATCCGTGGACCTTAACCCTGACCCTAACCATTACCCGCACCCAAACATTTAACCCTGACCCTAACCCTAATCCTTAATGCTAACCCTAACACTAAACCCTAACCCTAAGCCAAACACTTATCCCTAATCCTATCCCTTAACCCTAACCCAAACCCTAAAGCTAACCCCTAAACGTAACCCTAACCGTGACCAGTAAACCTAACCCTAACCTCTAACACAAACCATAGCACATAACTCTAACCCTAAAACTAACCCTAACCCTAACCCTAACCCTAAACCCTAACTCTTAACCCTAACCCTAAGCGTTAACTCTCACGCTAACCTTTAATCCTAACCCTAATCCTAATCTTCAACCCTAAACCTAACACTTAACCCTAACCCTGTACCAAAACCTAACCCCTCATCTTAACCCTAACCTTAAACCTCAACCCTAAACCAAAGTGTAACTGTTAAACCTAAGAGTAACCTTTAACCCTAACCCTAATCCCTAACCCTAAGCCCTCACCCTAACACTAAACTTCATCCTTAACTCTAACCAGAATCCTAACCCTAAATCTAATTCTCAGACTTCTTGCTTTCTTAGAGTTTAGAAAGCCTGCAATCCTCCCATGCCATGCGTGAAAGGAGGCTCTACCACTGTGTCCTGCATGAAACCCACGAGCCCATACCCAGAGTATGATAGAGTGGGTTCCCGGGTACAATCCCAGCCCCCTAAACTCCCGCCGCCCGCCTAATGCAGACAGGGCCCGTGCGCTAACCATAAACAATACCTTTAACAGATAACCCTAACCCTGAACATAATACCCAACCCTATTCCTATTTCTCCCCTTAACACGTAAACCTCACCGGGCGCCTAACTTTAACCTCTTATCCTAACGTTAACGCATAACCCATTTCCTGAGAACAACCCCATCCCATAATTCTAACCCTATCACCTAGTCATCACTGTGACACCTAATCCCTAACCCTAATTCTAAAACGCTAACCCTAACCGTAACCCTACCTGCAACCCTAACACTGACAGTAACCCTTACTTCTAACCCCAACGCTATGCCTAACAAAAACCCTAACCCTTGACCCTAAGCCTTCACCCTAACCCCTAAGCCTTACCCTAACCCTTAACCCTAATCCTAATCCTAACCATTAAACCTAACCCTAGCTCTTAAAGCTAACCCTAAACCTTACCCTCACGACTAGACCTAACCCTGACACTAACCTAACACCTAACACTATCCAGAACCCCTAAAGCTAACCCTGAACCCTATCCCTTACCCTAGCAGTAAACTTTAACCCTAAACCTAAGCCCAACCCGTAACCCTAATCCTATCCTTTTACCCTAAACCTAACCCCTATACCTCACCCTAACTCTAACCCCAATCCTAATTCTAACCATACCCCTTCATAAAACACTAACTCCTAACCGCTAACCCTAACACTAACCAAAAACCCTAATCACTAATCCCTAACCCTAACGCTTAACCTTTACCATAACCGTTAACCCTCACCCCAAATCTTAACACTGACCCTAACCTTAAGCTTTAACTCTAAGCCTAACCCTTAACCCTACAGTAAGGAAGACCCTTAATGCTAATGGGATCCCTTATCCCTAACCCTAACACTACAGCTAAAATTAACCCTAACCTTTGATCCTTAATCCTAACCCCTAACACTTACTTTAACCCCAAACCCTAAAACTAATCCTAAGCATTAAACCTAACCCTGTCTCTTAACCCTAACGCTAGCCCTTACCCTAACGCCTATATCTAACCCTAAATCTAACCTACTGCCTAATCCTAACCTTAAGCCCTAATGCTAACTCTAACCCTGAACCCTAAACCTACCCGTAACCCTTAACACTAACCATATCCGTGAACCTTAACCCTGACCCTAACCATTACCCGCACCCAAGCATTTAACCCTGACCCTACCCCTAATCCTTAATGATAACCCTAACACTAAACCCTAACCCTAAGCCCAACACTTATCCCTAATCCTATCCCTTAACCCTAACCCTAACCCTAATGCTACCCCCTAAACGTAACCCTAACCGTGACCAGGAAACCTAACCCTAACCTCTAACACAAACCATAGCACATAACTCTGACCCTAAAACTAACACTAACCCCAACCCTAAACCCTAACTCTTAACCTTAACCCTAAGCGTTAACTCTCACGCTACCCTTTAATCCTAACCCTAATCCTAATCTTCAACCCTAAACCTAACACTTAACCCTAACCCTGTACCAAACCCTAACCCCTCATCTTAACCCTAACCGTAAACGTCAACCCTAAACCAAAGTGTAACCGTTAAACCTAAGACGAACCTTTAACCCTAACCCTAATCCCTAACCCTAAGCCCTCAACCTAACACTAAACTTCATCCTTAACCCTAACCATAATCCTAACCCTAAATCTAATTCTCAGACTTCTTGCTCTCTTAGAGTTTAGAAAGCCTGCAATCCTCCCATGCCATGCGTGAAAGGAGGCTCTACCACTGTGTCCTGCATGAAACCCACGGGCCCATACCCAGAGTATGATAGAGTGGGTTCCCGGGTACAATCCCAGCCCCCTAAACTCCCCCCACCCGCCTAATGCAGACAGTGCCCGTGCGCTAAGCATAAACAATACCTTTAACAGATAACCCTAACCCTGAACATAACAACCCAACCCTGTTCCTATTTCTCCCCTTAACACGTAAACTTCACCGTGCGCCTAACTTTAACCTCTTATCCTAACGTTAATGCATAACCCATTTCCTGAGAACAACCCCTATCCCATAATTCTAACCCTATCTCCTAGTCATCACTGTGACACCTAATCCCTAACCCTAATTCTAAACCGCTAACCCTAACCGTAACCCTACCTACAACCCTAACACTGACAGTAACCCTTACTTCTAACCCCAACGCTATGCCTAACAAAAACCCTAACCCTTGACCCTAACCCTTCACCCTAACCCCTAAGCCTTACCCTAACCCTTAACCCTAATCCTAATCCTAACCATTAAACGTAACCCTAGCTCTTAAAGCTAACCCTAAGCCTTACCCTCACGACTAGACCTAACCCTGACACTAACCTAACACCTAACACTATCCAGAACCCCTAAAGCTAACCCTGAACCCTATCCCTTACCCTAGCAGTAAACTTTAACCCTAAACCTAAGCCCAACCCGTAACCCTAATCCTATCCTTTTACCCTAAACCTAACCCCTATACCTCACCCTAACTCTAACCCCAATCCTAATTCTAACCATACCCCTTCATAAAACACTAACTCCTAACCGCTAACCCTAACACTAACCAAAAACCCTAATCACTAATCCCTAACCCTAACGCTTAACCTTTACCATAACCGTTAACCCTCACCCCAAATCTTAACACTGACCCTAACCTTAAGCTTTAACTCTAAGCCTAACCCTTAAGCCTACAGTAAGGAAGACCCTTAATGCTAATGGGATCCCTTATCCCTAACCCTAACACTACAGCTAAAATTAACCCTAACCTTTGATCCTTAATCCTAACCCCTAACACTTACTTTAACCCCAAACCCTAAAACTAATCCTAAGCATTAAACCTAACCCTGTCTCTTAACCCTAACGCTAGCCCTTACCCTAACGCCTATATCTAACCCTAAATCTAACCTACTGCCTAATCCTAACCTTAAGCCCTAATGCTAACTCTAACCCTGAACCCTAAACCTACCCGTAACCCTTAACACTAACCGTATCCGTGAACCTTAACCCTGACCCTAACCATTACCCGCACCCAAGCATTTAACCCTGACCCTACCCCTAATCCTTAATGATAACCCTAACACTAAACCCTAACCCTAAGCCCAACACTTATCCCTAATCCTATCCCTTAACCCTAACCCTAACCCTAATGCTACCCCCTAAACGTAAACCTAACCGTGACCAGGAAACCTAACCCTAACCTCTAACACAAACCATAGCACATAACTCTGACCCTAAAACTAACACTAACCCCAACCCTAAACCCTAACTCTTAACCTTAACCCTAAGCGTTAACTCTCACGCTACCCTTTAATCCTAACCCTAATCCTAATCTTCAACCCTAAACCTAACACTTAACCCTAACCCTGTACCAAACCCTAACCCCTCATCTTAACCCTAACCGTAAACGTCAACCCTAAACCAAAGTGTAACCGTTAAACCTAAGACGAACCTTTAACCCTAACCCTAATCCCTAACCCTAAGCCCTCAACCTAACACTAAACTTCATCCTTAACCCTAACCATAATCCTAACCCTAAATCTAATTCTCAGACTTCTTGCTCTCTTAGAGTTTAGAAAGCCTGCAATCCTCCCATGCCATGCGTGAAAGGAGGCTCTACCACTGTGTCCTGCATGAAACCCACGGGCCCATACCCAGAGTATGATAGAGTGGGTTCCCGGGTACAATCCCAGCCCCCTAAACTCCCCCCACCCGCCTAATGCAGACAGTGCCCGTGCGCTAAGCATAAACAATACCTTTAACAGATAACCCTAACCCTGAACATAACAACCCAACCCTGTTCCTATTTCTCCCCTTAACACGTAAACTTCACCGTGCGCCTAACTTTAACCTCTTATCCTAACGTTAATGCATAACCCATTTCCTGAGAACAACCCCTATCCCATAATTCTAACCCTATCTCCTAGTCATCACTGTGACACCTAATCCCTAACCCTAATTCTAAACCGCTAACCCTAACCGTAACCCTACCTACAACCCTAACACTGACAGTAACCCTTACTTCTAACCCCAACGCTATGCCTAACAAAAACCCTAACCCTTGACCCTAAGCCTTCACCCTAACCCCTAAGCCTTACCCTAACCCTTAACCCTAATCCTAATCCTAACCATTAAACGTAACCCTAGCTCTTAAAGCTAACCCTAAGCCTTACCCTCACGACTAGACCTAACCCTGACACTAACCTAACACCTAACACTATCCAGAACCCCTAAAGCTAACCCTGAACCCTATCCCTTACCCTAGCAGTAAACTTTAACCCTAAACCTAAGCCCAACCCGTAAACCTAATCCTATCCTTTTACCCTAAACCTAACCCCTATACCTCACCCTAACTCTAACCCCAATCCTAATTCTAACCATACCCCTTCATAAAACACTAACTCCTAACCGCTAACCCTAACACTAACCAAAAACCCTAATCACTAATCCCTAACCCTAACGCTTAACCTTTACCATAACCGTTAACCCTCACCCCAAATCTTAACACTGACCCTAACCTTAACCTTTAACTCTAAGCCTAACCCTTAACCCTACAGTAAGGAAGACCCTTAATGCTAATGGGATCCCTTATCCCTAACCCTAACACTACAGCTAAAAATAACCCTAACCTTGGATCCTTAAACCTAACCCCTAACACTTACTTTAACCCCAAACCCTAACCCTAATCCTAAGCATTAAACCTAACCCTATCTCTTAACCCTAACGCTAGCCCTTACCCTAACGCCTAGATCTAACCCTAAATCTAACCTACTGCCTAATCCTAACCTTAAGCCCTAATGCTAACTCTAACCCTGAACCCTAAACCTACCCGTAACCCTTAACACTAACCCTATCCGTCAACCTTAACCCTGACCCTAACCATTACACGCACCCAAGCATTTAACCCTGACCCTACCCCTAATCCTTAATGATAACCCTAACACTAAACCCTAACCCTAAGCCCAACACTTATCCCTAATCCTATCCCTTAACCCTAACCCTAATGCTAACCCCTAAACGTAACCCTAACCGTGACCAGTAAACCTAACCCTAACCTCTAACACAAACCATAGCACTAAACTAACTAAAACTAACCCTATCCCTAAACCTAACCCTAAACCCTAACCCTAACCCTAACCCTAAGCGTTAACTCTCACGCTAACCTTTAATCCTAACCCTAATCCTAATCTTCAACCCTAAACCTAACACTTAACCCTAACCCTGTACCAAACCCTAACCCCTCATCTTAACCCTAACCGTAAACCTCAACCCTAAACCAAAGTGTAACCGTTAAACCTAAGAGTAACATTTATCCCTAACCCTAAGCCCTAACCCTAAGCCCTCACCCTAACACTAAACTTCATCCTTAACCCTAACCATAATCCTAACCCTAAATCTCATTCTCAGACTTCTTACTTTCTTAGAGTTTAGAAAGCCTGCAATCCTCCCATGCCATGCGTGAAAGGAGGCTCTACCACTGTGTCCTGCATGAAACCCATTGGCCCATACCCAGAGTATGATAGAGTGGGTTCCCGGGTACAATCCCAGCCCCCTAAACTCCCCCCGCCCGCCTAATGCAGACAGGGCCCGTGCGCTAAGCATAAACAAAACCTTTAAAGGATAACCCTAACCCTGAACATAACACCCAACCCTGTTCCTATTTCTCCCCTTAACACGTAAACCTCACCGTGCGCCTAACTTTAACCTCTTATCCTAACGTTAATGCATAACCCATTTCCTGAGAACAACCCCTATCCCATAATTCTAACCCTATCTCCTAGTCATCACTGTGACACCTAATCCCTAACCCTAATTCTAAACTGTTAACCCTAACCGTAACCCTACCTACAACCCTAACACTGACAGTAACCCTTACTTCTAACCCCAATGCTATGCCTAACAAAAACCCTAACCCTGCACCCTAACCCCTAAGCCTTACCCTAACCCTTAACCCTAATCCTAATCCTAACCATTAAACCTAACCCTAGCTCTTAAAGATAACCCTGAACCTTGCCCTCACGACTAGACCTAACCCTGACACTAACCTAACACCTAACCCTAAGCAGAACCCCTAAAGCTAAGCCTGAACCCTATCCCTAACAGTAGCAGTAAACTTTAACCCTAAACCTAAGCCCAACCCGTAACCCTAATCCTATCCTTTTACCCTAAAACTAACCCCTAAACCTAACCCCTATACCTCACCCTAACTCTAACCCCAATCCTAATCCTAACCATACCCCTTCATAAAACACTAACCGCTAACCTAACACTAACCAAAAACCCTAATCACTAATCCCTAACCCTAACACTTAACCTTTACCCTAACCGTTAACCCTCACCCTAAATCTTAACACTGACCCTAACCTTAACCTTTAACTCTAAGCGTAACCCTTAAGCCTACAGTAAGGAAGACCCTTAATGCTAATGGGATCCCTTATCCCTAACCCTAACACTACAGCTAAAATAACCCTAACCTTGGATCCTTAAACCTAACCCTTAACACTTACTTTAACCCCAAACCCTAACCCTAATCCTAAGCATTAAACCTAACCCTATCTCTTAACCCTAACCCTAGCCCTTACCCTAACGCCTAGATTTAACCCTAAATCTAACCTACCGCCTAATCCTAAACTTAAGTAATAATGCTAACTCTAACCCTGAACCCTAAACCTACCCGTAACCATTAACACTAACCCTATCCGTGAACCTTAACCCTGACCCTAACCATTACCCGCACCCAAGCATTTAACCCTGACCCTAACCCTAATCCTTAATGCTAACCCTAACACTAAACCCTAACCCTAAGCCCAACACTTTACCCTAATCCTATCCCTTAACCCTAACCCTAACCCTAATGCTAACCCCTAAACGTAACCCTAACCGTAATCAGTAAACCTAAACCTAACCTCTAACACAAACCATAGCACATAACTCTAACCCTAAAACTAACACTCACCCTAAACCTAACCCTAAACCCTAACTCTTAACCTTAATCCTAAGCGTTAACTCTCACGCTATCCTATACTCCTAACCCTAATCGTAATCTTCAACCCTAAACCTTACACTTAACCCTAACCCTGTACCAAACCCTAACCCCTCATCTTAACCCTAACCGTAAACCTCAACCCTAAACCAAAGTGTAACCGTTAAACCTAAGAGTAACCTTTAACCCTAACCCTAATCCCTAACCCTAAGCCCTCACCCTAACACTAAACTTGATCCTTAACCCTAACCATAATCCTAACCCTAAATCTAATTCTCAGACTTCTTGCTTTCTTAGAGTTTAGAAAGCCTGCGATCCTCCCATGCCATGCGTGAAAGGAGGCTCTACCACTGTGTCCTGTATGAAACCCACGGACCCATCCCCAGAGTATGATAGAGTGGGTTCCCGGGTACAATCCCAGCCCCCAAAACTCCCCCCCACCCGCCTAATGCAGACAGTGCCCGTGCGCTAAGCATAAACAATACCTTTAACGGATAACCCTAACCCTGAACATAACACCCAACCCTGTTCCTATTTCTCCCCTTAACACGGAAACTTCACCGTGCGCCTAACTTTAACCTCTTATCCTAACGTTAATGCATAACCCATTTCCTGAGAACAACCCCTATCCCATAATTCTAACCCTATCTACTAGTCATCACTGTGACACCTAATCCCTAACCCTAATTCTAAACCGCTAACCCTAACCGTAACCCTACCTACAACCCTAACACTGACAGTAACCCTTACTTCTAACCCCAACGCTATGCCTAACAAAAACCCTAACCCTTGACCCTAACCCTTCACACTAACCCCTAAGCCTTACCCTAACCCTTAACCCTAATCCTAATCCTAACCATTAAACCTAACCCTAGCTCTTAAAGCTAACCCTAAACCTTACCCTCACGACTAGACCTAACCCTGACACTAACCTAACAATTAACCCTCACCAGAACCCCTAAAGCTAACCCTGAATCCTATCCTAACTCTAGCAGTAAACTTTAACCCTAAACCTAAGCCCAACCCGTAACCCTAATCCTATCCTTTTACCCTAAAACTAACCCCTAAACCTAACCCCTATACCTCACCCTAACTCTAACCCCAATCCTAATTCTAACCATACCGCTTCATAAAACACTAACCGCTAACCTAACACTAACCAAAAACCCTAATCACTAATCCCTAACCCTAACACTTAACCTTTACCCTAACCGTTAACCCTCACCCTAAATCTTAACACTGACCCTAACCTTAACCTTTAACTCTAAGCCTAACCCTTAAGCCTACAGTAAGGAAGACCCTTAATGCTAATGGGATCCCTTATCCCTAACCCTAACACTACAGCTAAAATAACCCTAACCTTGGATCCTTAAACCTAACCCTTAACACTTACTTTAACCCCAAACCCTAACCCTAATCCTAAGCATTAAACCTAACCCTATCTCTTAACCCTAACCCTAGCCCTTACCCTAACGCCTAGATTTAACCCTAAATCTAACCTACCGCCTAATCCTAAACTTAAGTAATAATGCTAACTCTAACCCTGAACCCTAAACCTACCCGTAACCCTTAACACTAACCCTATCCGTGAACCTTAACCCTGACCCTAACCATTACCCGCACCCAAGCATTTAACCCTGACCCTAACCCTAATCCTTAATGCTAACCCTAACACTAAACCCTAACCCTAATCCCAACACTTAACCCTAAACCTATCCCTTAACCCTAACCCTAACCCTACTGCTAACCCCTAAACGTAACCCTAACCGTAACCAGTAAACCTAAACCTAACCTCTAACACAAACCATAGCACATAATTCTAACCCTAAAACTAACACTAACCCTAAACCTAACCCTAAACCCTAACTCTTAACCTTAATCCTAAGCGTTAACTCTCACGCTAACCTTTAATCCTAACCCTAATCCTAATCTTCAACCCTAAACCTATTACTTAACTCTAAGGCTCTACCAAACCCTAACCCCTCATCTTAACCCTAACCGTAAACCTCAACCCTAAACCACAGTGGAACCGTTAAACCTAAGAGTAACCTTTAACCCTAACCCTAATCCCTAACCCTAAGCCCTCACCCTAACACTAAACTTCATCCTTAACCCTAACCAGAATCCTAAACCTAAATCTAATTCTCAGACTTCTTGCTTTCTTAGAGTTTAGAAAGCCTGCAATCCTCCCATGCCATGCGTGAAAGGAGGCTCTACCACTGTGTTCTGCATGAAACCCACGGACCCATACCCAGAGTATGATAGAGTGGGTTCCCGGGTACAATCCCAGCCCCCTAAACTCCCCCCGCCGCCTAATGCAGACAGGGCCCGTGCGCTAAGCATAAACAATACCTTTAACAGATAACCCTAACCCTGAACATAACACCCAACCCTGTTCCTATTTCTCCCCTTAACACGTAAACCTCACCGTGCGCCTAACTTTAACCTCTTATCCTAACGTTAATGCATAACCCATTTCTTGAGAACAACCCCTATCCCATAATTCTAACCCTATCTCCTAGTCATCACTGTGACACCTAATCCCTAACCCTAATTCT
>NW_027182872.1:927500-930000 GCF_041146395.1 Eulemur rufifrons | reverse complement strand
CCATGTCATGCGTGAAAGGAGGCTCTACCACTGTGTCCTGCATGAAATCCACGGGCCCATACCCAGAGTATGATAGAGTGGGTTCCCGGGTACAATCCCAACCCCCTAAACTCCCCCGGCCCGCCTAATGCAGACAGGGCCCGTGCGCTAAGCATAAACAATACCTTTAACAGATAACCCTAACCCTGAACATAACACCCAACCCTGTTCCTATTTCTCCCCTTAACACGTAAACCTCACCGTGCGCCTAACTTTAACCTCTTATCCTAACGTTAATGCATAACCCATTTCTTGAGAACAACCCCTATCCCATAATTCTAACCCTATCTCCTAGTCATCACTGTGACACCTAATCCCTAACCCTAATTCTAAACCGCTAACCCTAACCGTAACCCTACCTACAACCCTAACACTGACAGTAACCCTTACTTCTAACCCCAACGCTATGCCTAACAAAAACCCTAACCCTTGACCCTAACCCTTCACCCTAACCCCTAAGCCTTACCCTAAACCTTAACCCTAATCCTAATCCTAACCATTAAACCTAACCCTAGCTCTTAAAGCTAACCCTAAACCTTACCCTCACGACGAGACCTAACCCTGACACTAACCTAACACCTAACGCTAACTAGAACCCCTAAAGCTAACCCTGAACCCTATCCCTAACCCTAGCAGTAAACTTTAACCCTAAACCTAAGCCCAACCCGTAACCCTAATCCTATCCTTTTACCCTAAAACTAACCCCTAATCCTAACCCCTACACCTCACGCTAACTCTAACACCAATCCTCATTCTAACCATACCCCTTCATAAAACACTAACTCCTAACCGCTAACCCTAACACTAACCAAAAACCCTAATCATTAATCCCTAACCCTAACGCTTAACCTTTACCCTAACTGTTAACCCTCACCCTAAATCTTAACACTGACCATAACCTTAACCTTTAACTCTAAGCCTATCCCTTAATCCTACAGTAAGGAAGACCCTTAATGCTAATGGGATCCCTTATCCCTAACCCTAACACTACAGCTAAAAATAACCCTAACCTTTGATCCTGAAACCTAACCCCTAACACTTACTTTAACCCCAAACCCTAACCCTAATAATAAGCATTAAACCTAACCCTATCTCTTAACCCTAACGCTAGCCCTTACCCTAACGCCTAGATCTAACACTAAATCTAACCTACCGCCTAATCCTAACCTTAAGCCCTAATGCTAACTCTAACCCTGAACCCTAAACCTACCCATAACCCTTAACAGTAACCCTATCCGTGAACCTTAACCCTGACCCTAACCATTACCCGCACCCAAGCAATTAACCCTGACACTAACCCTAATCCTTAATGCTAACCCTAAGATTAAACCCTAACCCTAAGCCCAAAACTTAACCCTAATCCTATCCCTTAACCCTAACCCTAATACTAATGCTAACCCCTAAACGTAACCCTATCCGTGCCCAGTAAACCTAACCCTAACCTCTAACACAAATCATAGCACATAACTCTAACCCTAAAACTAACCCTAACCCTAACCCTAACCATAAACCCTAACTCATAACTTTAACCCTAAGCGTTAACTCTCACGCTAACCTTTAATCCTAACCCTAATCCTAATCTTCAACCCTAAACCTAACACTTAACCCTAACCCTGTACCTAACCCTAACCGCTCATCTTAACACTAACCGTAAACCTCAACACTAAACCAAAGTGTAACCGTTAAACCTAAGAGTAATCTTTAACCCTAACCCTAATCCCTAACCCTAAGCCCTCACCCTAACACTAAACTTCATCCTTAACCCTAACCATAATCCAACCCTAAATCTCATTCTCAGACTTCTTGCTTCCTTAGATTTTAGAAAGCCTGCAATCCTCCCATGCCATGCGTGAAAGGAGGCTCTACCACTGTGTCCTGCATGAAACCCACGGACCCATACCCAGAGTATGATAGAGTGGGTTCCCGGGTACAATCCCAGCCCCCTAAACTCCCCCCGCCCGCCTAATGCAGACAGGGCCCGTGCGCTAAGCATAAACAATACCTTTAACAGATAACCCTAACCTTGAACATAACACCCAACCCTGTTCCTATTTCTCCCCTTAACACGTAAACCTCACCGTGCACCTAACCTTAACCTCTTATCCTAACGTTAATGCATAACCCATTTCCTGAGAACAACCCCTATCCCATAATTCTAACCCTATCTCCTAGTCATCCCTGTGACACCTAATCCCTAACCCTAATTCTAAACCGCTAACCCTAACCGTAACCCTACCTACAACCCTAAGACTGACAGTAACCCTTACTTCTAACCCCAACGCTATGCCTAACAAAAACCCTAAACCTTCACCCTAACCCCTAAGCCTTACCCTAACCCTTAACCCTAATCCTAATCCTAACCATTAAACCTAACCCTAGCTCTTAAAGCTAACCCTAAACCTTACCCTCACGACTAGACCTAACGCTGACACTAACCTAACACCTAACCCTAACCAGAACC
>NW_027182872.1:917500-922500 GCF_041146395.1 Eulemur rufifrons | reverse complement strand
CCAACCCTAAACCGAACCATAACCCTAACCACTAACCCTAACCCCTAACCCTAACCCCTAACCCTAACACTAACCATAACTCCTAACCCTAACCCCTAACCCCTACCCCTACCCCTACCCCTAACCCTAACCCCTAACCCTACCCCTACCCCTTCCCCTAACCCTAACCCTAATCCCAAACCATACCCCTAACCCCTAACCCTACCCCTAACCCTAACCCTAAACCTAACACCTAACGCTAACCCCTAACCCTAAACCTAACCCCTAACCCTAACCCCTAACCCCTAACACTAACACCTAACCCTAACCTTAACCCCTAACCCTAACCCTAACCCTAACCCCGACCCCAACCCCAACCCTAACCCTAAACCTAAACCCTAACCCTGACCCTGACCCTGACCCTGAGCCTAACCCCTAATCCTAACCCTAACCCCTAACCCTAACACTAACCCCTAACCCTAACCCGAACCCCAACCCCAACCATAACCCTAACCCCCTAACCCTAACCCTAACCATAACCCCTAACCCTATCCCTAACCCCTAACCCTAACCCTAACCTCTAACCCTAACCCCTAACCCCTGACCCTGACCCTTACCCTAAACCTAACCCCTAACCCTTACCCTAACCCTAACTCTAACCCTGAACCCTAAACCTACCCGTAACCCTTAACACTAACCCTATCCGTGAACCTTAACCCTGACCCTAACCATTACCCACACCCAAGCTTTTAACCCTGACCCTACCCCTAATCCTTAATGCTAACCCTAACACTAAACCCTAACCCTAAGCCCAACACTTATCCCTAATCCTATCCCTTAAACTTAACCTTAACCCTAATGCTACCCCATAAACGTAACCCTAACCGTGACCAGTAAATCTAACCCTAACCTCTAACACAAACCATAGCACATAACTCTAACCCTAAAACTAACCCTAACCCTAACCCTAAACCCTAACTGTTAACCTTAACCCTAAGCGTTAACTCTCACGCTAACCTTTAATCCTAACCCTAATCCTAATCTTCAACCCTAAACCTAACACATAACCCTAACCCTGTACCAAACCCTAACCCCTCATCTTAACCCTAACCGTAAACCTCTACCCTAAACCAAAGTGTAACCGTTAAACCTAAGACTAACCTTTAACCCTAACCCTAATCACTAACCCTAAGCCCTCACCCTAACACTAAACTTCATCCTTAACCCTAACCATAATCCTAACCCTAAATCTAATTCTCAGACTTCTTGCTTTCTTAGAGTTTAGAAAGCCTGCAATCCTCCCACGCCATGCGTGAAAGGAGGCTCTACCACTGTGTCCTGCATGAAACCCATGGGCCCGTACCCAGGGTATGACAGAGTGGTTTCCCGGGTACAATCGCAGCCCGCTAAACTCCCCCCGCCCGCCTAATGCAGACAGGGCCCGTGTGCTAAGCATAAACAATACCTTTAACAGATAACCCTAACCCTGAACATAACACCCAACCCTGTTCCTATTTCTCCCCTTAACACGTAAACCTCACCGTGCGCCTAACTTTAACCTCTTATCCTAACGTTAATGCATAACCCATTTCCTGAGAACAACCCCTATCCCATAATTCTAACCCTATCTCCTAGTCATCCCTGTGACACCTAATCCCTAACCCTAATTCTAAACCGCTAACCCTAACCGTAACCCTACCTAAACCCTAACACTGACAGTAACCCTTTCTTCTAACCCCAACGCTATGCCTAACAAAAACCCTAACCCTTGACCCTATCCCTTCACCCTAACCCCTAAGCCTTACCCTAACCCTTAACCCTAATCCTAATCCTAACCATTAAACCTAACCCTAGCTCTTAAAGCTAACCCTAAACCTTACCCTCACGACTAGACCTAACCCAGACACTAACCTAACACCTAACCCTAACCAGAACCCCTAAAGCTAACCCTGAACCCTATCCCTAACTCTAGCAGTAAACTTTAACCCTAAACCTAAGCCCAACCCGTAACCCTAATCCTATCATTTTACCCTAAAACTAACCCTAAACCTAAACCCTATACCTCACCCTAACTCTAACCCCAATCCTAATTCTAACCATACCCCTTCATAAAACACTAACTCCTAATCGCTAACACTAACACTAACCAAAATCCCTAATCACTAATCCCTAACCCTAACGCTTAACCTTTACCCTAACCGTTAACGCTCACCCTAAATCTTAACACTGACCCCAACCTTAACCTTTAACTCTAAGCCTAACCCTTAACCCTACAGTAAGGAAGACCCTTAATGCTAATGGGATCCCTTATCCCTAACCCTAACACTACAGCTAAAAGTAACCCTAACCTTTGATCCTGAAACCTAACCCCTAACACTTATTTTAACCCCAAACCCTAACCCTAATCCTAAGCATTAAACCTTACCCTATCTCTTAACCCTAACGCTAGCCCTAACCCTATCGCCTAGATCTAACCCTAAATCTAACCTACCGCCTAATCCTAACCTTAAGCTCTAATGCTAACTCTAACCCTGAACCCTAAACCTACCCGTAACCCTTAACACTAACCCTATCCGTGAACCTTAACCCTGACCCTAACCATTACCCGCAACCAAGCATTTAACCCTGACCCTACCCCTAATCCTTAATGATAACCCTAACACTAAACCCTAACCCTAAGCCCAACACTTATCCCTAATCCTAACCCTTAACCCTAACCATAAGCCTAACCCTAATGCTACCCCCTAAACCTAACCCTAGCCGTGACCAGTAAACCTAACCCTAACCTCTAACACAAACCATAGCACATAACTCTAACTCTAAAACTAACCCTAACCCTAACCCTAAACCCTAACTCTTAACCTTAACACTAAGCGTTAACTCTCACGCTAACCTTTAATCCTAACCCTAATCCTAATCTTCAACCCTAAACCTAACACTTAACCCTAACCCTGTACCAAACCCTAACCCCTCATCTTAACCCTAACCGTAAACCTCAACCCTAAACCAAAGTGTAACCGTTAAACCTAAGGGTAACCTTTAAGCCTAACCCTAATCCCTAACCCTAAGCCCTCACCCTAACACTAAACTTCATCCTTAACCCTAACCATAATCCTAACCCTAAATCTAATTCTCAGACTTCTTGCTTTCTTAGAGTTTAGAAAGCCTGCAATCCTCCCATGCCATGCGTGAAAGGAGGCTCTACCACTGCGTCCTGCATGAAACCCACGGGCCCATACCCAGAGTATGATAGAGTGGGTTCCCGGGTACAATCCTAGCCCCCTAAACTCCCCCCGCCCGCCCAATGCAGACAGGGTCGTGCGCTAAGCATAAACAATACCTTTAACAGATAACCCTAACCCTGAACATAACACCCAACCCTCTTCCTATTTCTCCCCTTAACACGTAAACCTCACCGTGCGCCTAACTTTAACCTCTTATCCTAACGTTAATGCATAACCCATTTCCTGAGAACATCCCCTATCCCATAATTCTAACCCTATCTCCTAGTCATCACTGTGACACCTAATCCCTAACCCTAATTCTAAACCGCTAACCCTAACCGTAACCCTACCTACAACCCTAACACTGACAGTAACCCTTACTTCTAACCCCAACGCTATGCCTAACAAAAACCCTAACCCTGCACCCTAACCCCTAAGCCTTACCCTAACCCTTAACCCTAATCCTAATCCTAACCATTAAACCTAACCCTAGCTCTTAAAGATAACCCTGAACCTTTCCCTCACGACTAGAACTAACCCTGACACTAACCTAACACCTAACCCTAAGCAGAACTCCTAAAGCTAAGCCTGAACCCCATCCCTAACCCTAGCAGTAAACTTTAACCCTAAACCTAAGCCCAACCTGTAACCCTAATCCTATCCTTTTACCCTAAAACTAACCCCTAAACCTAACCCCTATACCTCACCCTAACTCTAACCCCAATCCTAATTCTAACCATACCCCTTCATAAAACACTAACTCCTAACCGCTAACCCTAACACTAACCAAAAACCCTAATCACTAATCCCTAACCCTAACGCTTAACCTTTACCCTAACCGTTAACCCTCACCCTAAATCTTAACACTGACCCTAACCTTAACCTTTAACTCTAAGCCTAACCCTTAACCCTACAGTAAGGAAGACCCTTAATGCTAATGGGATCCCTTATCCAAAACCCTAACACTACAGCTAAAAATAACAGTAACCTTTCATCCTTAAACATTACCCCTAACACTTACTTTAACCCAAAACCCTAACCCTAATCCTAAGCATTAAACCTAACCCTATCTCTTAATCCTAACGCTAGCCCTTACCCTAAGGCCTAGATCTAACCCTAAGTCTAACCTACCGCCTAATCCTAACCTTATGCCCTAATGCTAACTCTAACCCTGAACCCTAAACCTACCCGTAACCCTTAACACTAACCCTATCCGTGAACCTTAACCCTGACCCTAACCATTACCCGCACCCAAGCATTTAACCCTGACCCTAACCCTAATCCTTAATGCTAACCCTAACACTAAACCCTAACCCTAAGCCCAACACTCATCCCTAATCCTATCCCATAACCCTAACCCTAACCCTAATGCTACCCCCTAAACGTAACCCTAACTGTGACCAGTAAACCTAACCCTAACCTCTAACACAAAGCGTAGCTCATAACTCTAAACCTAAATCTAACCCTAACCCTAACCCTAACCCTAAACCCTAACACTTAACCTTAACCCTAAGCGTTAACTCTCACGCTAACCTTTAATCCTATCCCTAATCCTAATCTTCAACCCTAAACCTAACACTTAACCCTAACCCTGTACCAAACCCTAACCCCTCATCTTAACCCTAACCGTAAACCTCAACCCTATACCGAAGTGTAACCATTAAACCTAAGAGTAACCTTTAACCCTAACCCTAATCCCTAACCCTAAGCCCTCACCCTAACACTAAACTTCATCCTTAACCCTAACCATAATCCTAACCCTAAATCTAATTCTCAGACTTCTTGCTTTCTTAGAGT
>NW_027182872.1:907500-910000 GCF_041146395.1 Eulemur rufifrons | reverse complement strand
CACTTAACCCTAACCCTGTACCAAACACTAACCCCTCATCTAAACCCTAACCGTAAATCTCAACCCTAAACCAAAGTGTAACCGTTAAACCTAAGACTAACATTTAACCCTAACCCTAATCCCTAACCCTAAGCCCTCACCCTAACACTAAATTTCAACCTTAACCCTAACCATAATCCTAACCCTAAATCTAATTCTCAGACTTCTTGCTTTCTTAGAGTTTAGAAAGCCTGCAATCCTCCCATGCCATGCGTGAAAGGAGGCTCTACCACTGTGTCCTACATGAAACCCACGGGCCCATACCCAGGGTATGATAGAGTGGTTTCCCGGGTACAATCCCAGCCCGCTAAACTCCCCCCGCCCGCCTAATGCAGACAGGGCCCGTGTGCTAAGCATAAACAATACCTTTAACAGACAACCCTAACCCTGAACATAACACCCAACCTTTTTCCTATTTCTCCCCTTAACACGTAAACCTAACCGTGCGCCTAACATTAACCTCTTATCCTAACGTTAATGCATAACCCATTTCCTGAGAACAACCCCTATCCCATAATTCTAACCCTATCTCCTAGTCATCACTGTGACACCTAATCCCTAACCCTAATTCTAAACCGCTAACCCTAACCGTAACCCTACCTACAACCCTAACACTGACAGTAAACCTTACTTCTAACCGCAACGCTATGCCTAACAAAAACCCTAACCCTTGACCCTATCCCTTCACCCTAACCCCTAAGCCTTACCCTAACCCTTAACCCTAATCCTAATCCTAACCATTAAACCTCACCTTAGCTCTTAAAGCTAACCCTAAACCTTACCCTCACGACTAGACCTAACCCTGACACTAACCTAACACCTAACCCTAACCAGAACTCCTAAAGCTAACCCTGAACCCTATCCCTAACCCTAGCAGTAATCTTTAACCCTAAACCTAAGCCCAACCCGTCACCCTAATCCTATCCTTTTACCCTAAAACTAACCCCTAAACCTAACCCCTATACCTCACCCTAACTCTAACCCCAATTATAATTCTAACCATACCCCTTCATAAATCAATAACTCCTAATCGCTAACCCTAACACTAACCAAAATCCCAATCACTAATCCCTAACCCTAACGCTTAACCTTTACCCAAACCGTTAACCCTCACCCTAAATCTTAACACTGACCCTAACCTTAACCTTTAACTCTAAGCCTAACCCTTAACCCTACAGGAAGGAAGACCCTTAATGCTAATGGGATCCCTTATCCCTAACCCTAAAACTACAGCTAAAAATAACCCTAACCTTTGATTCTGAAACCTAACTCCTAACACTTACTTTAACCCCAAACCCTAACCCTAATCCTAAGCATTAAACCTAACCCTATCTCTTAACCCTAACCCTAGCCCTTACCCTAACGCCTAGATCTAACCCTAAATCTAACCTACCGCCTAATCCTAACCTTAAGCCCTAATGCTAACTCTAACCCTGAACCCTAAACCTACCCGTAACCCTTAACACTAACCCTATCCGTGAACCTTAACAATGACCCTAACCATTACCCGCAACCAAGCATTTAACCCTGACCCTACCCCTAATCCTTAATGATAACCCTAACACTAAACCCTAAACCTAAGCCCAACACTTATCCCTAATCCTATCCCTTAACCCTAAACATAAGCCTAACCCTAATGCTACCCCCTAAACCTAACCCTAGCCGTGACCAGTAAACCTAACCCTAACCTCTAACCCAAACCATAGCACATAACTCTAACTCTAAAACTAACCCTAACCCTTACCCTAAACCCTAACTCTTAACCTTAACCCTAAGCGTTAACTCTCACGCTAACCTTTAATCCTAACCCTAATCCTAATCTTCAACCCTAAACCTAACACATAACCCTAACCCTGTACAAAACCCTAACCCCTCATCTTAACCCTAACCGTAAACCTCAACCCTAAACCAAAGTGTAACCGTTAAACCTAAGGGTAACCTTTAACCCTAACCCTAATCCCTAACCCTAAGCCCTCACCCTAACACTAAACTTCATCCTTAACCCTAACCATAATCCTAACCCTAAATCTAATTCTCAGACTTCTTGCTTTCTTAGAGTTTAGAAAGCCTGCAATCCTCCCATGCCATGCGTGAAAGGAGGCTCTACCACTGCGTCCTGCATGAAACCCACCGGCCCATACCCAGAGTATGATAGAGTGGGTTCCCGGGTACAATCCCAGCCCCCTAAACTCCCCCCGCCCGCCCAATGCAGACAGGGCCCGTGCGCTAAGCATAAACAATACCTTTAACAGATAACCCTAACCCTGAACATAACACCCAAACCTGTTCCTATTTCTCCCCTTAACACGTAAACCTCACCGTGCGCCTAACTTTAACCTCTTATCCTAACGTTAATGCATAACCCATTTCCTGAGAACAACCCCTATCCCATAATTCTAACCCTATCTCCTAGTCATCACTGTGACACCTAATCCCTAACCCTAATTCTAAACCGCTAACC
>NW_027182872.1:895000-900000 GCF_041146395.1 Eulemur rufifrons | reverse complement strand
CCTATCCGTGAACCTTAACCCTGACCCTAACCATTACCCACACCCAAGCTTTTAACCCTGACCCTACCCCTAATCCTTAATGCTAACCCTAACACTAAACCCTAACCCTAAGCCCAACACTTATCCCTAATCCTATCCCTTAAACTTAACCTTAACCCTAATGCTACCCCATAAACGTAACCCTAACCGTGACCAGTAAATCTAACCCTAACCTCTAACACAAACCATAGCACATAACTCTAACCCTAAAACTAACCCTAACCCTAACCCTAAACCCTAACTGTTAACTTTAACCCTAAGCGTTAACTCTCACGCTAACCTTTAATCCTAACCCTAATCCTAATCTTCAACCCTAAACCTAACACATAACCCTAACCCTGTACCAAACCCTAACCCCTCATCTTAACCCTAACCGTAAACCTCTACCCTAAACCAAAGTGTAACCGTTAAACCTAAGACTAACCTTTAACCCTAACCCTAATCACTAACCCTAAGCCCTCACCCTAACACTAAACTTCATCCTTAACCCTAACCATAATCCTAACCCTAAATCTAATTCTCAGACTTCTTGCTTTCTTAGAGTTTAGAAAGCCTGCAATCCTCCCACGCCATGCGTGAAAGGAGGCTCTACCACTGTGTCCTGCATGAAACCCATGGGCCCGTACCCAGGGTATGACAGAGTGGTTTCCCGGGTACAATCGCAGCCCGCTAAACTCCCCCCGCCCGCCTAATGCAGACAGGGCCCGTGTGCTAAGCATAAACAATACCTTTAACAGATAACCCTAACCCTGAACATAACACCCAACCCTGTTCCTATTTCTCCCCTTAACACGTAAACCTCACCGTGCGCCTAACTTTAACCTCTTATCCTAACGTTAATGCATAACCCATTTCCTGAGAACAACCCCATCCCATAATTCTAACCCTATCTCCTAGTCATCCCTGTGACACCTAATCCCTAACCCTAATTCTAAACCGCTAACCCTAACCGTAACCCTACCTAAACCCTGACACTGACAGTAACCCTTTCTTCTAACCCCAACGCTATGCCTAACAAAAACCCTAACCCTTGACCCTATCCCTTCACCCTAACCCCTAAGCCTTACCCTAACCCTTAACCCTAATCCTAATCCTAACCATTAAACCTAACCCTAGCTCTTAAAGCTAACCCTAAACCTTACCCTCACGACTAGACCTAACCCAGACACTAACCTAACACCTAACCCTAACCAGAACCCCTAAAGCTAACCCTGAACCCTATCCCTAACTCTAGCAGTAAACTTTAACCCTAAACCTAAGCCCAAACCGTAACCCTAATCCTATCATTTTACCCTAAAACTAACCCTAAACCTAAACCCTATACCTCACCCTAACTCTAACCCCAATCCTAATTCTAACCATACCCCTTCATAAAACACTAACTCCTAATCGCTAACACTAACACTAACCAAAATCCCTAATCACTAATCCCTAACCCTAACGCTTAACCTTTACCCTAACCGTTAACGCTCACCCTAAATCTTAACACTGACCCCAACCTTAACCTTTAACTCTAAGCCTAACCCTTAACCCTACAGTAAGGAAGACCCTTAATGCTAATGGGATCCCTTATCCCTAACCCTAACACTACAGCTAAAAGTAACCCTAACCTTTGATCCTGAAACCTAACCCCTAACACTTATTTTAACCCCAAACCCTAACCCTAATCCTAAGCATTAAACCTTACCCTATCTCTTAACCCTAACGCTAGCCCTAACCCTATCGCCTAGATCTAACCCTAAATCTAACCTACCGCCTAATCCTAACCTTAAGCTCTAATGCTAACTCTAACCCTGAACCCTAAACCTACCCGTAACCCTTAACACTAACCCTATCCGTGAACCTTAACCCTGACCCTAACCATTACCCGCAACCAAGCATTTAACCCTGACCCTACCCCTAATCCTTAATGATAACCCTAACACTAAACCCTAACCCTAAGCCCAACACTTATCCCTAATCCTAACCCTTAACCCTAACCATAAGCCTAACCCTAATGCTACCCCCTAAACCTAACCCTAGCCGTGACCAGTAAACCTAACCCTAACCTCTAACACAAACCATAGCACATAACTCTAACTCTAAAACTAACCCTAACCCTAACCCTAAACCCTAACTCTTAACCTTAACACTAAGCGTTAACTCTCACGCTAACCTTTAATCCTAACCCTAATCCTAATCTTCAACCCTAAACCTAACACTTAACCCTAACCCTGTACCAAACCCTAACCCCTCATCTTAACCCTAACCGTAAACCTCAACCCTAAACCAAAGTGTAACCGTTAAACCTAAGGGTAACCTTTAAGCCTAACCCTAATCCCTAACCCTAAGCCCTCACCCTAACACTAAACTTCATCCTTAACCCTAACCATAATCCTAACCCTAAATCTAATTCTCAGACTTCTTGCTTTCTTAGAGTTTAGAAAGCCTGCAATCCTCCCATGCCATGCGTGAAAGGAGGCTCTACCACTGCGTCCTGCATGAAACCCACGGGCCCATACCCAGAGTATGATAGAGTGGGTTCCCGGGTACAATCCTAGCCCCCTAAACTCCCCCCGCCCGCCCAATGCAGACAGGGTCGTGCGCTAAGCATAAACAATACCTTTAACAGATAACCCTAACCCTGAACATAACACCCAACCCTCTTCCTATTTCTCCCCTTAACACGTAAACCTCACCGTGCGCCTAACTTTAACCTCTTATCCTAACGTTAATGCATAACCCATTTCCTGAGAACATCCCCTATCCCATAATTCTAACCCTATCTCCTAGTCATCACTGTGACACCTAATCCCTAACCCTAATTCTAAACCGCTAACCCTAACCGTAACCCTACCTACAACCCTAACACTGACAGTAACCCTTACTTCTAACCCCAACGCTATGCCTAACAAAAACCCTAACCCTGCACCCTAACCCCTAAGCCTTACCCTAACCCTTAACCCTAATCCTAATCCTAACCATTAAACCTAACCCTAGCTCTTAAAGATAACCCTGAACCTTTCCCTCACGACTAGAACTAACCCTGACACTAACCTAACACCTAACCCTAAGCAGAACTCCTAAAGCTAAGCCTGAACCCCATCCCTAACCCTAGCAGTAAACTTTAACCCTAAACCTAAGCCCAACCTGTAACCCTAATCCTATCCTTTTACCCTAAAACTAACCCCTAAACCTAACCCCTATACCTCACCCTAACTCTAACCCCAATCCTAATTCTAACCATACCCCTTCATAAAACACTAACTCCTAACCGCTAACCCTAACACTAACCAAAAACCCTAATCACTAATCCCTAACCCTAACGCTTAACCTTTACCCTAACCGTTAACCCTCACCCTAAATCTTAACACTGACCCTAACCTTAACCTTTAACTCTAAGCCTAACCCTTAACCCTACAGTAAGGAAGACCCTTAATGCTAATGGGATCCCTTTTCCGTAACCCTAACACTACAGCTAAAAATAACAGTAACCTTTCATCCTTAAACATTACCCCTAACACTTACTTTAACCCAAAACCCTAACCCTAATCCTAAGCATTAAACCTAACCCTATCTCTTAATCCTAACGCTAGCCCTTACCCTAAGGCCTAGATCTAACCCTAAGTCTAACCTACCGCCTAATCCTAACCTTATGCCCTAATGCTAACTCTAACCCTGAACCCTAAACCTACCCGTAACCCTTAACACTAACCCTATCCGTGAACCTTAACCCTGACCCTAACCATTACCCGCACCCAAGCATTTAACCCTGACCCTAACCCTAATCCTTAATGCTAACCCTAACACTAAACCCTAACCCTAAGCCCAACACTCATCCCTAATCCTATCCCATAACCCTAACCCTAACTCTAATGCTACCCCCTAAACGTAACCCTAACTGTGACCAGTAAACCTAACCCTAACCTCTAACACAAAGCGTAGCTCATAACTCTAAACCTAAATCTAACCCTAACCCTAACCCTAACCCTAAACCCTAACACTTAACCTTAACCCTAAGCGTTAACTCTCACGCTAACCTTTAATCCTATCCCTAATCCTAATCTTCAACCCTAAACCTAACACTTAACCCTAACCCTGTACCAAACCCTAACCCCTCATCTTAACCCTAACCGTAAACCTCAACCCTATACCGAAGTGTAACCATTAAACCTAAGAGTAACCTTTAACCCTAACCCTAATCCCTAACCCTAAGCCCTCACCCTAACACTAAACTTCATCCTTAACCCTAACCATAATCCTAACCCTAAATCTAATTCTCAGACTTCTTGCTTTCTTAGAGTTTAGAAAGCCTGCAATCCTCCCATGCCATGCGTGAAAGGAGGCTCTACCTCTGCGTCCTGCATAAAACCCACGGGCTCATACCCAGAGTATGATAGAGTGGGTTCCCGGGTACAATCCCAGTCCCCTAAACTCCCCCCGCCCGCCCAATGCAGACAGGGCCCGTGCGCTAAGCATAAACAATACCTTTAACAGATAACCCTAACCCTGAACATAACACCCAACCCTGTTCCTATTTCTCCCCTTAACACGTAAACCTCACCGTGCGCCTAACTTTAACCTCTTATCCTAACGTTAATGCATAACCTATTTCCTGAGAAGAACCCCTATCCCATAATTCTAACCCTATCTCCTTGTCATCACTGTGACACCTAATCCCTAACCCTAATTCTAAACCGCTAACCCTAACCGTAACCCTACCTACAACCCTGACACTGACAGTAACCCTTACTTGTAACCCCAACGCTATGCCTAACAAAAACCTTAAACCTTCACCCTAACCCCTAAGCCTTACCCTAACCCTTAACCCTAATCCTAATCCTAACCATTAAACCTAACCCTGGCTTTTAAAGCTAACCCTAAACCTTACCCTCACGACTAGACCTAACCCTGACACTAACCTAACACCTAACCCTAACCAGAACCCCTAAAGCTAACCCTGAACTCTATCCCTAACCCTA
>NW_027182872.1:885000-887500 GCF_041146395.1 Eulemur rufifrons | reverse complement strand
GCAACGCTATGCCTAACAAAAACCCTAACCCTTGACCCTATCCCTTCACCCTAACCCCTAAGCCTTACCCTAACCCTTAACCCTAATCCTAATCCTAACCATTAAACCTCACCTTAGCTCTTAAAGCTAACCCTAAACCTTACCCTCACGACTAGACCTAACCCTGACACTAACCTAACACCTAACCCTAACCAGAACTCCTAAAGCTAACCCTGAACCCTATCCCTAACCCTAGCAGTAATCTTTAACCCTAAACCTAAGCCCAACCCGTCACCCTAATCCTATCCTTTTACCCTAAAACTAACCCCTAAACCTAACCCCTATACCTCACCCTAACTCTAACCCCAATTATAATTCTAACCATACCCCTTCATAAATCAATAACTCCTAATCGCTAACCCTAACACTAACCAAAATCCCAATCACTAATCCCTAACCCTAACGCTTAACCTTTACCCAAACCGTTAACCCTCACCCTAAATCTTAACACTGACCCTAACCTTAACCTTTAACTCTAAGCCTAACCCTTAACCCTACAGGAAGGAAGACCCTTAATGCTAATGGGATCCCTTATCCCTAACCCTAAAACTACAGCTAAAAATAACCCTAACCTTTGATTCTGAAACCTAACTCCTAACACTTACTTTAACCCCAAACCCTAACCCTAATCCTAAGCATTAAACCTAACCCTATCTCTTAACCCTAACCCTAGCCCTTACCCTAACGCCTAGATCTAACCCTAAATCTAACCTACCGCCTAATCCTAACCTTAAGCCCTAATGCTAACTCTAACCCTGAACCCTAAACCTACCCGTAACCCTTAACACTAACCCTATCCGTGAACCTTAACCCTGACCCTAACCATTACCCGCAACCAAGCATTTAACCCTGACCCTACCCCTAATCCTTAATGATAACCCTAACACTAAACCCTAAACCTAAGCCCAACACTTATCCCTAATCCTATCCCTTAACCCTAAACATAAGCCTAACCCTAATGCTACCCCCTAAACCTAACCCTAGCCGTGACCAGTAAACCTAACCCTAACCTCCAACCCAAACCATAGCACATAACTCTAACTCTAAAACTAACCCTAACCCTTACCCTAAACCCTAACTCTTAACCTTAACCCTAAGCGTTAACTCTCACGCTAACCTTTAATCCTAACCCTAATCCTAATCTTCAACCCTAAACCTAACACATAACCCTAACCCTGTACAAAACCCTAACCCCTCATCTTAACCCTAACCGTAAACCTCAACCCTAAACCAAAGTGTAACCGTTAAACCTAAGGGTAACCTTTAACCCTAACCCTAATCCCTAACCCTAAGCCCTCACCCTAACACTAAACTTCATCCTTAACCCTAACCATAATCCTAACCCTAAATCTAATTCTCAGACTTCTTGCTTTCTTAGAGTTTAGAAAGCCTGCAATCCTCCCATGCCATGCGTGAAAGGAGGCTCTACCACTGCGTCCTGCATGAAACCCACCGGCCCATACCCAGAGTATGATAGAGTGGGTTCCCGGGTACAATCCCAGCCCCCTAAACTCCCCCCGCCCGCCCAATGCAGACAGGGCCCGTGCGCTAAGCATAAACAATACCTTTAACAGATAACCCTAACCCTGAACATAACACCCAAACCTGTTCCTATTTCTCCCCTTAACACGTAAACCTCACCGTGCGCCTAACTTTAACCTCTTATCCTAACGTTAATGCATAACCCATTTCCTGAGAACAACCCCTATCCCATAATTCTAACCCTATCTCCTAGTCATCACTGTGACACCTAATCCCTAACCCTAATTCTAAACCGCTAACCCTAACCGTAACCCTACCTACAACCCTAACACTGACAGTAACCCTTACTTCTAACCCCAACGCTATGCCTAACAAAAACCCTAACCCTGCACCCTAACCCCTAAGCCTTACCCTAACCCTTAACCCTAATCCTAATCCTAACCATTAAACCTAACCCTAGCTCTTAAAGATAACCCTGAACCTTGCCCTCACGACTAGACCTAACCCTGACACTAACCTAACACCTAACCCTAAGCAGAACCCCTAAAGCTAAGCCTGAACCCTATCCCTAACCCTAGCAGTAAACTTTAACACTAAAGCTAAGCCCAACCCGTAACCCTAATCCTATCCTTTTACCCTAAAACTAACCCCTAAACCTTACCCCTATACCTCACCCTAACTCTAACCCCAATCCTAATTCTAACCATAACCCTTCATAAAACACTAACCGCTAACCTAACACTAACCAAAAACCCTAATCACTAATCCCTAACCCTAACACTTAACTTTACCCTAACCGTTAACCCTCACCCTAAATCTTAACACTGACCCTAACCTTAACCTTTAACTCTAAGCCTAACCCTTAACCCTACAGTAAGGAAGACCCTTAATGCTAATGGGATCCCTTATCCCTAACCCTAACACTACAGCTAAAAATAACCCTAACCTTGGATCCTTAAACCTAACCCCTAACACTTAC
>NW_027182872.1:877500-880000 GCF_041146395.1 Eulemur rufifrons | reverse complement strand
CCTAAACCTTACCCTCACGACTAGACCTAACCCTGACACTAACCTAACACCTAACCCTAACCAGAACCCCTAAAGCTAACCCTGAACCCTATCCCTAACCCTAGCAGTAAACTTTAACCCTAAACCTAAGCCCAACCCGTAACCCTAATCCTATCCTTTTACCCTAAAACTAACCCCTAAACCTAACCCCTATACCTCACCCTAACTCTAACCCCAATCCTAATTCTAACCATACCCCTTCATAAAACACTAACTCCTAACCGCTAACCCTAACACTAACCAAAAACCCTAATCACTAATCCCTAACCCTAACGCTTAACTTTTACCCTAACCGTTAACCCTCACCCTACATCTTAACACTGACCCTAACCTTAACCTTTAACTCTAAGCCTAACCCTTAACCCTATAGTAAGGAAGACCCTTAATGCTAATGGGATCCCTTATCCCTAACCCTAACACTACAGCTAAAAATAACCCTAACCTTGGAACATTAAACCTAACCCCTAACGCTTACTTTAACCCCAAACCCTAACCCTAATCCTAAGCATTAAACCTAACCCTATCTCTTAACCCTAACGCTAGCCCTTACCCTAACGCCTAGATCTAACCCTAAATCTAACCTACCGCCTAATCCTAACCTTAAGCCCTAATGCTAACACTAACCCTGAACCCTAAACCTACCCGTAACCCTTAACACTAACCCTATCCGTGAACCTTAACCCTGACCCTAACCATTACCCGCACCCAAGCATTTAACCCTGACCCTAACCCTAATCCTTAATGCTAACCTTAACACTAAACCCTAACCCTAAGCCCAACACTTAACCCTAATCCTATCCCTTAACCCTAACCCTAACCCTAACCCTAATGCTAACCCCTAAACGTAACCCTAACCATGACCAGTAAACCTAACCCTAACCTCTAACACAAACCATAGCACATAACTCTAACCCTAAAACTAACCCTAACCCTAACCCTAAACCCTAACTCTTAACCTTAACCCTAAGCGTTAACTCTCACGCTAACCTTTAATCCTAACCCTAATCCTAATCTTCAACCCTAAACCTAACACTTAACCCTAACCCTGTACCAAACCCTAACCCCTCATCTTAACCCTAACCGTAAACCTCAACCCTAAATTAAAGTGTAACCGTTATACCTAAGACTAACCTTTAACCCTAACCCTAATCCCTAACCCAGAGGCCTCACCCTAACACTAAACTTGATCCTTAACCCTAACCAGAATCCTAACCCTAAATCTAATTCTCAGACTTCTTGCTTTCTTAGAGTTTAGAAAGCCTGCAATCCTCCCATGCCATGCGTGAAAGGAGGCTCTACCACTGTGTCCTGCATGAAACCCACGGGCCCATACCCAGAGTATGATAGAGTGGGTTCCCGGGTACAATCCCAGCCCCCTAAACTCCCCCCGCCCGCCTAATGCAGACAGGGCCCGTGCGCTAAGCATAAACAATACCTTTAACAGATAACCCTAACCCTGAACATAACACCCAACCCTGTTCCTATTTCTCCCCTTAACACGTAAACCTCACCGTGCGCCTAACTTTAACCTCTTATCCTAACGTTAATGCATAACCCATTTCCTGAGAACAACCCCTATCCCATAATTCTAACCCTATCTCCTAGTCATCACTGTGACACCTAATCCCTAACCCTAATTCTAAACCGCTAACCCTAACCGTAACCCTACCTACAACCCTAACACTGACAGTAACCCTTACTTCTAACCCCAACGCTATGCCTAACAAAAACCCTAACCCTTGACCCTAACCCTTCACCCTAACCCCTAAGCCTTACCCTAACCCTTAACCCTAATCCTAATCCTAACCATTAAACCTAACCCTAGCTCTTAAAGCTAACCCTAAACCTTACCCTCACGACTAGACCTAACCCTGACACTAACCTAACACCTAACCCTTACCAGAACCCCTAAAGCTAACCCTGAACCCTATCCCTAACCCTAGCAGTAAACTTTAACCCTAAACCTAAGCCCAACCCGTAACCCTAATCCTATCCTTTTACCCTAAAACTAACCCCTAAACCTAACCCCTATACCTCACCCTAACTCTAACCCCAATCCTAATTCTAACCATACCCCTTCATAAAACAATAACTCCTAACCGCTAACCCAAACACTAACCAAAAACCCTAATCACTAATCCCTAACCCTAACGCTTAACCTTTACCCTAACCGTTAACCCTCACCCTAAATCTTAACACTGACCCTAACCTTAACCTTTAACTCTAAGCCTAACCCTTAACCCTACAGTAAGGAAGACCCTTAATGCTAATGGGATCCCTTATCCCTAACCCTAACACTACAGCTAAAAATAACCCTAACCTTTGATCCTTAAACCTGACCCCTAACACTTACTTTAACCCCAAACCCTAACCCTAATCCAAAGCAGTAAACCTAACCCTATCTCTTAACCCTAACGCTAGCCCTTACCCTAACACCTAGATCTAACCCTAAATCTAACCT
>NW_027182872.1:855000-872500 GCF_041146395.1 Eulemur rufifrons | reverse complement strand
ACCCATTTCCTGAGAACAACCCCTATCCCATAATTCTAGCCCTATATCCTAGTCATCACTGTGACACCTAATCCTTAACCCTAATTCTGAACCGCTAACCCTAACCGTAACCCTACCTACAACCCTAACACTGACAGTAACCCTTACTTCTAAACCCAACGCTATGCCTAACAAAAACCCTAACCCTTGACCCTAACCCTTCACCCTAACTCCTAAGCCTTACCCTAACCCTTTACCCTAATCCTAATCCTAACCATTAAACCTAACCCTAGCTCTTAAAGCTAACCCTAAACCTTACCCTCACGACTAGACCTAACCCTGACACTAACCTAACACCTAACCCTAACCAGAACCCCTAAAGCTAACCCTGAACCCTATAGCTAACCCTAGCAGTAAACTTTAACCCTAAACCTAAGCCCAACCTGTAACCCTATTCCTATCCTTTTACCCTAAAACTAACCCCTAAACCTAACCCCTATACCTCACCCTAACTCTAACCCCAATCCTAATTCTAACCATACCCCTTCATAAAACACTAACTCCTAACCGCTAACCCTAACACTAACCAAGAACCCTAATCACTAATCCCTAACCCTAACGCTTAACCTTTACCCTAACCGTTAACCCTCACCCTACATCTTAACACTGACCCTAACCTTAACCTTTAACTCTAAGCCTAACCCTTAACCCTACAGTAAGGAAGACACTTAATGCTAATGGGCTCCCTTATCCCTAACCCTAACACTTACAGCTAAAAATAACCCTAACCTTTGATCCTTAAACCTAACCCCTAACACTTACTTTAACCCCAAACCCTAACCCTAATCCTAAGCATTAAACCTAAACCTATCTCTTAACCGTAACGTTAGCCCTTACACTAAGGCCTAGATCTAACCCTAAATCTAACCTTCCGCCTAATCCTAAACTTAAGCCCTAATGCTAACTCTAACCCTGAACCCTAAACCTACCCGTAACCCTTAACACTAACCCTATCCGTGAACCTTAACCCTGACCCTAACCATTACCCGCACCCAAGCATTTAACCCTGACCCTAACCCTAATCCTTAATGCTAACCCTAACACTAAACCCTAACCTTAAGCCCAACACTTATCCCTAATCCTATCCCTTAACCCTAACCCTAACCCTAACCCTAATGCTACCCCCTAAACGTAACCCTAACCGTGACCAGTAAACCTAACCCAAACCTCTAACACAAACCATAGCACATAACTCTAACCCTAAAACTATCCCTAACCCTAACCCTAACCCTAAACCCTAACTCTTAACCTTAACACTAAGCGTTAACTCTCACGCTAACCTTTAATCCTAACCCTAATCCTAATCTTCAACCCTAAAACTAACACTTAACCCTAACCCTGTACCAAACCCTAACCCCTCATCTTAACCCTAACCGTAAACCTCAACCCTAAACCAAAGTGTAACCGTTAAACCTAAGAGTAACCTTTAACCCTAACCCTAATCCCTAACCCTAAGCCCTCACCCTAACACTAAACTTCATCCTTAACCCTAACCATAATCCTAACCCTAAATCTAATTCTCAGACTTCTTGCTTTCTTAGAGTTTAGAAAGCCTGCAATCCTCCCATGCCATGCGTGAAAGGAGGCTCTACCACTGTGTCCTGCATGAAACCCACGGGCCGATACCCAGAGTATGATAGAGTGGGTTCCCGGGTACAAGCCCAGCCCCCTAAACTCCCCCCGCCCGCCCAATGCAGACAGGGCCTGTGCGCTAAGCATAAACAATACCTTTAACAGATAAACCTAACCCTGAACATAACACCCAAACCTGTTCCTATTTCTCCCCTTAACACGTAAACCTCACCGTGCGCCTAACTTTAACCTCTTATCCTAACGTTAATGCATAACCCATTTCCTGAGAACAAACCCTATCCCATAATTCTAACCCTATCTCCTAGTCATCACTGTGACACCTAATCCCTAACCCTAATTCGAAACCGCTAACCCTAACCGTAACCCTACCTACAACCCTAACACTGACAGTAACCCTTACTTCTAACCCCAACGCTATGCCTAACAAAAACCCTAACCCTTGACCCTAACCCTTCACCCTAACCCCTAAGCTTTACCCTAACCCTTAACCCTAATCCTAATCCTAACCATTAAACCTAACCCTAGCTCTTAAAGCTAACCCTAAACCTTACCCTCACGACTAGACCTAACCCTGACACTAACCTAACACCTAACCCTAACCACAACCCCTAAAGCTAACCCTGAACCCTATCCCTAACCCTAGCAGTAAACTTTAACCCTAATCGTAAGCCCAACCCGTAACACTAATCCTATCTTTTTACCCTAAAACTAACCCCTAAACCTAACCCCTATACCTCACCCTAACTCTAACCCCAATCCTAATTCTAACCATACCCCTTCATAAAACACTAACTCCTAACCGCTAACACTAACACTAACCAAAAACCCTAATCACTAATCCCTAACCCTAAGGCTTAACCTTTACCCTAACCGTTAACCCTCACCCTAAATCTTAACACTGACCCTAACCTTAACCTTTAACTCTAAGCCTAACCCTTAACCCTACAGTAAGGAAGACCCTTAATGCTAATGGGCTCCCTTATCCCTAACCCTAACACTACAGTTAAAAATAACCCTAACCTTGGATCCTTAAACCTAACCCCTAACACTTACTTTAACCCCAAACCCTAACCCTAATCCTAAGCATTAAACCTAAACCTATCTCTTAACCCTAACGCTAGCCCTTACCCTAACGCCTAGATCTAACCCTAAATCTAACCTACCGCCTAATACTAACCTTAAGCCCTAATGCTAACTCTAACCCTGAACCCTAAACCTACCCGTAACCCTTAACACTAACCCTATCCGTGAACCTTAACCCTGACCCTAACCATTACCCGCACCCAAGCATTTAACCCTGACCCTAACCCTAATCCTTAATGCTAACCCTAACACTAAATCCTAACCCTAAGCCCAACACTTATCCCTAATCCTATCCCTTAACCCTAACCCTAACCCTAATGCTACCCCCTAAACTTAACCCTAACCGTGACCAGTAAACCTAACCCTAACCTCTAACACAAACCATAGCACATAACTCTAACCCTATATCTAACCCTAACCCTAACCCTAACCCTAAACCCTAACTCTTAACCTTAACCCTAAGCGTTAACTCTCACGCAAACCTTTAATCCTAACCCTAATCCTAATCTTCAACCCTAAACCTAACACTTAACCCTAACCCTGTACCTAAGCCTAACCCCTCATCTTAGCCCTAACCGTAAACCTCAACCCTAAACCAAAGTGTAACCGTTAAACCTAAGAGTAACCTTTAACCCTAACCCTAAGCCCTAACCCTAAGCCCTCACCCTAACACTAAACTTCATCCTTAACCCTAACCAGATTCGTAACCCTAAATCTAATTCTCAGACTTCTTGCTTTCTTAGAGTTTAGAAAGCCTGCAATCCTCCCATGTCATGTGTGAAAAGAGGCTCTACCACTGTGTCCTGCATGAAACCCAGGGACCCATACCCAGAGTATGATAGAGTGGGTTTCCGGGTACAATCCCAGCCCCCTAAACTCCCCCCGGCCGCCTAATGCAGACAGGGCCCGTGCGCTAAGCATAAACAATACCTTTAACAGATAACCCTAACCCTGAACATAACACCCAACCCTGTTCCTATTTCTCCCCTTAACACATAAACCTCACCGTGCGCCTATCTTTAACCTCCTATCCTAACGTTAATGCATAACCCATTTCCTCAGAACAACCCCTCTCCCATAATTCTAACCCTATATCCTAGTCATCACTGTGACACCTAATCCCTAACCCTAATTCTAAACCCCTAACCCTAACCGTAACCCTACCTACAACCCTAATACTGACAGTAACCCTTACTTCTGACCCCAACGCTATCCCTAACAAAAACCCTAACCCTTCACCCTAACCCCTAAGCCTTACCCTAACCCTTAACCCTAATCCTAATCCTAGCCATTAAACCTAACCCTAGCTCTTAAAGCTAACCCTAAACCTTACCCTCACGACTAGACCTAACCCTGACACTAACCTAACACCTAACCCTAACCACAACCCCTAAAGCTAACCCTGAACCCTATCCCTAACCCTAGCAATAAACTTTGACCCTAAACCTAAGCCCAACCCGCAACCCTAATCCTATCCTTTCACCCTAAAACTAACCCCTAAACCTAACCCCTATACCTCACCCTAACTCTAACCCCAATCCTAATTCTAACCATACCCCTTCATAAAACACTAACTCCTAACCGCTAACCCTAACACTAACCAAAAACCCTAATCACTAATCCCTAACCCTAACGCTTAACCTTTACCCTAACCGTTAACCCTCACCCTAAATCTTAACACTGACCCTAACCTTAACCTTTAACTCTAAGCCTAACCCTTAACCCTACAGTAAGGAAGACCCTTAATGCTAATGGGATCCCTTATCTCTAACCCTAACACTACAGCTAAAAATAACCCTCTCCTTGGATCCTTAAACCTAACCCCTAACACATACTTTAACCCCAAACCCTAACCCTGATCCTAAGCATTAAACCTAACCCTATCTCTTAACCCTAACGCTAGCCCTTACCCTAACGCCTAGATCTAACCCTAAATCTAACCTACCGCCTAATCCTAACCTTAAGCCCTAATGCTAACTCTAACCCTGAACCCTAAACCTACCCGTAACCCTTAACACTAACCCTATCTGTGAACCTTAACCCTGACCCTAACCATTACCCGCACCCAAGCATTTAACCCTGACCCTACCCCTAGTCCTTAATGATAACCCTAACACTAAACCCTAACCCTAAGCCCAACACTTAACCCTAATACTATCCCTTAACCCTAATCCTAACCCTAACCCTAATGCTAACCCCTAAACGTAACCCTAATAATCACCAGTAAACCTAACCCTAACCTCTAACACAAACCATAGCACATAACGCTAACCCTAAAACTAACCCTAACCCTAACCCTAACCCTAAACCCTAACTCTTAACCTTAACCCTAAGCGTTAACTCTCACGCTAACCTTTAATCCTAACCCTAATCCTAATCTTCAACCCTAAACCTAACACTTAACCCTAACCCTAACCCCTTATCTTAACTCTAACCGTAAACCTCAACCCTAAAGCAAAGTGTAACCGTTAAACCTAAGAGTAACCTTTAACCCTAAACCTAATCCCTAACCGTAAGCCCTCATCCTAACTCTAAACTTCATCCTTAACCCTAACCAGAATCCTAACCCTAAATCTAATTCTCAGACTTCTTGCTTTCTTAGAGTTTAGAAAGCCTGCAATCCTCCCATGCCGTGCGTGAAAGGATGCTCTACCACACTGTCCTGCATGAAACCCACGGGCCCAAACCCAGAGTATGATAGAGTGGGGTCCCGGGTAAAATCCCAGCCCCCTAAACTCCCCCCGCCCGCCTAATGCAGACAGGGCCCGTGCGCTAAGCATAAACAATACCTTTAACAGATAACCCTAACCCTGAACATAACACCCAACCCTGTTCCTATTTCTCCCCTTAACACGTAAACCTCACCGTGCGCCTAACTTTAAACTCTTATCCTAACGTTAATGCATAACCCATTTCCTGAGAACAACCCCTATCCCATAATTCTAACCCTATCTCCTAGTCATCACTGTGACACCTAATCCCTAACCCTAATTCTAAACCGCTAACCCTAACCGTAACCCTACCTACAACCCTAACACTGACAGTAACCCTTACTTCTAACCCCAACGCTATGCCTAACAAAAACCCTAACCCTTCACCCTAACCCCTAAGCCTTACCCTAACCCTTAACCCTAATCCTAATCCTAACCATTAAACCTAACCCTAGCTCTTAAAGCTAACCCTAAACCTTACCCTCACGACTAGACCTAACCCTGACACTAACCTAACACCTAACCCTAACCAGAACCCCTAAAGCTAACCCTGAACCCTATCCCTAACCCTAGCAGTAAACTTTAACCCTAAACATAAGCCCAACCCGTAACCCTAATCCTATCCTTTTACCCTAAAACTAACCCCTAAACCTAACCCCTATACCTCACCCTAACTCTAACCCCAATCCTAATTCTAACCATACCCCTTCATAATACACTAACTCCTAAACGCTAACCCTAACACTAACCAAAAACCCTAATCACTAATCCCTAACCCTAATTCTTAATCTTTACACTAACCGTTTACCCTCACCCTAAATCTTAACACTGACACTAACCTTAACCTTTAACTCTAAGCCTAACCCTTAACCCTACAGTAAGGAAGACCCTTAATGCTAATGGGATCCCTTTTCCCTAACCCTAACACTACAGCTAAAAATAACCCTAACCTTTGATCCTTAAACCTAACCCCTAACACTTACTTTAACCCCAATCCCTAACCCTAATCCTAATCATTAAAGCTAACCCTATCTCTTAACCCTAAGCTAGCCCTTACCCAAACGCCTAGATCTAACCCTAAATCTACCCTACCGCCTAATCCTAAACTTAAGCGCTAATGCTAACTCTAACCCTGAACTCTAAACCTACCCGTAACCCTTAACACTAACACTATCCGTGAACCTTAACCCTGACCCTAACCATTACCCGCACCCAAACAATTAACCCTGACGCTACCCCTAGTCCTTAATGATAACCCTAATACTAAACCCTAACTCTAAGCCCAACACTTAACCCTATTCCTATCCCTTAGCCCTAACCCTAATGCTAACCCCTAAACGTAACCCTAACCGTGACTAGTAAACCTAACCCTTTCCTCTAACACAAACCATAGCACATAACTCTAACCCTAAAACTAACCCTAACCCTAACCATAACCCTAAACCCTAACTCTTAACCTTAACCCTAAGCGTTAACTCTCACGCTAACCTTTAATCCTAACCCTAATCCTAATCTTCAACCCTAAACCTAACACTTAACCCTAACCCTGTACCAAACCCTAACCCCTCATCTTAACCCTTACTGTAAACCTCAACCCTAAACCAAAGTGTAACCGTTAAACTTAAGAGTAACCTTTAACCCTAACCCTAATCCCTAACCCTAAGCCCTCACCCTAACACTAAACTTCATCCTTAACCCTAACCATAATCCTAACCCTAAATCTAATTCTCAGAATTCTTGCTTTCTTAGAGTTTAGAAAGCCTCAATCCTCCCATGCCATGCGTGAAAGGAGGCTCTACCACTGTGTCCTGCATGAAACCCACGGGCCCATACCCAGAGTATGATAGAGTGGGTTCCCGGGTACAATCCCAGCCCCCGAAACTCCCCCCGCCCGCCTAATGCAGACAGGGCCCGTGCGCTAACCATAAACAATACCTTTAACAGATAACCCTAACCCTGAACATAGCACCCAACCCTGTTCCTATTTCTCCCCTTAACACGTAAACCTCACCGTGCGCCTAACTTTAACCTCTTATCCTAACGTTAATGCATAACCCATTTCCTGAGAACAACCCCTATCCCATAATTCTAACCCTATCTCCTAGTCATCACTGTGACACCTAATCACTAACCCTAATTCTAAACTGCTAGCCATAACTGGAACCCTACCTACAACCCTAACACTGACAGTAACCCTTACTTCTAACCCCAACGCTATGCCTAACAAAAACCCTAACCCTTGACCCTAACCCTTCACTCTAACCCCTAAGCCTAACCCTAACCCTTAACCCTAATCCTAATCCTAACCATTAAACCTAACCCTAGCTCTTAAAGCTAACCCTAAACCTTACCCTCACGACTAGACCTAACCCTGACACTAACCTAACACCTAACCCTAACCAGAACCCCTAAAGCTAACCCTGAACCCTATCCCTAACCCTAGCAGTAAACTTTAACCCTAAACCTAAGCCCAACCCGTAACCCTAATCCTATCCTTTTACCCTAAAACTAACCCCTAAACCTAACCCCTATACCTCACCCTAACTCTAACCCCAATCCTAATTCTAACCATACCCCTTCATAAAACACTAACTCCTAACCGCTAACCCTAACACTAACCAAAAACCTAAATCACTAATCCCTAACCCTAACGCTTAACCTTTACCCTAACCGTTAACCCTCACCCTAAATCTTAACACTGACCCTAACCTTAACCTTTAACTCTAAGCCTAACCCTTAACCCTACAGTAAGGAAGACCCTTAATGCTAATGGGATCCCTTATCCCTAACCCTAACACTACAGCTAAAAATAACCCTAACCTTGGATCCTTAAACCTAACCCGTAACACTTACTTTAACCCCAAACCCTAACCGTAATCCTAAGCATTAAACCTAATTCTATCTCTTAAACCTAACGGTAGCCCTTACCCTAACGCCTAGATCTAACCCTAAATCTAACCAACCGCCTAATCCTAACCTTAAGCCCTAATGCTAACTCTAACCCTGAACCCTAAACCTACCCGTAACCCTTAACACTAACCCTATCCGTGAACCTTAACCCTGACCCTAACCATTACCCGCACCCAAGCATTTAACCCTGACCCTACACCTAGTCCTTAATGATAACCCTAACACTAAACCCTAACCCTAAGCCCAACACTTAACCCTAATCCTATCCCTTAACCCTAACCCTAACCCTATCCCTAATGCTAACCCCTAAACGTAACCCTAACCGTCACCAGTAAACCTAACCCTAACCTCTAACACAAACCATAGCACATAACTCTAACCCTAATACTAACCCTAACCCTAACCCTAACCCTAAACACTAACTGATAATCTTAAACCTAAGCGTTAACTCTCACGCTATCCTTTAATCCTAACCCTAATCCTAATCTTCAACCCTAAACCTAACACTTAACCCTAACCCTAACCCTAACCCCTGATCTTAACCCTAACCGTAAACCTCAACCCTAAACCAAAGTGTAACCGTTAAACTTAAGAGTAACCTTTAACCCTAACCCTAATCCCTAACCCTAAGCCCTCACCCTAACACTAAACTTCATCCTTAACCCTAACCAAAATCCTAACCCTAAATCTAATTCTCAGACTTCTTGCTTTCTTAGAGTTTAGAAAGCCTGCAATCCTCCCATGCCATGCGTGAAAGGAGGCTCTACCACTGTGTCCTGCATGAACCCCACGGGCCCATACCCAGAGTATGATAGAGTGGGTTCTCGGGTACAATCCCAGCCCCCTAAACTCCCCCCGCCCACCTAATGCAGACAGTGCCCGTGCGCTAAGCATAAACAATACCTTTAACAGATAACCCTAACCCTGAACATAACACCCAACCCTCTTCCTATTTCTCCCCTTAACCCGTAAACCTCACCATGCGCCTAACTTTAACCTCTTATCCTAACGTTAATGCATAACCCATTTCCTGAGAACAACCCCTATCCCATAATTCTAACCCTACCTCCTAGTCATCACTGTGACACCTAATCGCTAACCCTAATTCTAAACCGCTAACCCTAACTGTAACCCTACCTACAACCCTAACACTGACAGTAACGCTTACTTCTAACCCCAACGCTATGCCTAACAAAAACCCTAACCCTTGACCCTAACCCTTCACCCTAACCCCTAAGCCTTACCCTAACCCTTAACCCTAATCCTAATCCTAACCATTAAACCTAACCCTAGCTCTTAAAGCTAACCCTAAACCTTACCCTCACGACTAGACCTAACCCTGACACTAACCTAACACATAACCCTAACCAGACCCCCTAAAGCTAACCCTGAACCCTATCCCTAACCCTAGCAGTAAACTTTAACCCTAAACCTAAGCCCAACCCGTAACCCTAATCCTATCCTTTTACCCTAAAACTAACCCCTAAACCTAACCCCTATACCTCACCCTAACTCTAACCCCAATCCTAATTCTAAGCATACCCCTTCATAATACACTAACTCCTAACCGCTAACCCTAACACTAACCAAAAACCCTAATCACTAATCCCTAACCCTAACGCTTAACCTTTACCCTAACCGTTAACCCTGACCCTAAATCTTAACACTGACCCTAACCTTAACCTTTAACTCTAAGCCTAACCCTTAACCCTACAGTAAGGAAGACCCTTAATGCTAATGGGATCCCTTATCCCTAACCCTAACACTACAGCTAAAAATAACCCTAACCTTGGATCCTTAAACCTCACCCCTAACACTTACTTTAACCCCAAACCCTAACCCTAATCCTAAGCATTAAACCTAAACCTATCTCTTAACCCTAACGCTAGCCCTTACCCTAACGCCTAGATCTAACCCTAAATCTAACCTACCGCCTAATCCTAACCTTAAGCCCTAATGCTAACTCTAACACTGAGCCCTAAACCTACCCGTAACCATTAACACTAACCCTATCCGTGAACCTTAACCCTGACCCTAACCATTACCCGCACCCAAGCATTTAACCCTGACCCTATCCCTAATCCTTAATGCTAACCCTAACACTAAACCCTAACCCTAAGCCCAACACTTAACCCTAATCCTATCCCTTAACCCTAACCTTAATGCTATCCCCTAAACCTAACCCTAACCGTGACCAGTAAACCTAACCCTAACCTCTAACACAAACCATAGCACATAACTCTAACCCTAAAACTAACCCTAACCCTAATCCTAACCCTAAACCCTAACTCTTAACCTTAACACTAAGCGTTTACTGTCACGCTAACCTTTAATCCTAGCACTAATCTTAATCTTCAACCCTAAACCTAACACTTAACCTTAACCCTGTACCTAACCCTAACCCCTTATCTTAACCCTAACCGTAAACCTCAACCCTAAACCAAAGTGTAACCGTTAAACTTAAGAGTAACGTTTAACCCTAACGCTAATCCCTAACCCTAAGCCCTCACCCTAACACTAAACTTCATCCTTAACCCTAACCAGAATCCTAACCCTAAATCTAATTCTCAGACTTCTTGCTTTCTTAGAGTTTAGAAAGCCTGCAATCCTCCCATGCCATGCGTGAAAGGAGGCTCTACCACTGTGTCCTGCATGAAACCCACGGGCCCATACCCAGAGTATGATAGAGTGGGTTCCCGGGTACAATCCCAGCCCCCTAAACTCCCCCCGCCCGCCTACTGCAGACAGGGCCCGTGCGCTAAGCATAAACAATACCTTTAACAGATAACCCTAACCCTGAACATAACACCCAACCCTGTTCCTATTTCTCCGCTTAACACGTAAACCTCACCATGCGCCTAACTTTAACCTCTTATCCTAACGTTAATGCATAACCCATTTCCTGAGAACAACCCCTATCCCATAATTCTAACCCTATCTCCTAGTCATCACTGTGACACCTAATCCCTAACCCTAATTCTAAACCGCTCACCCTAACCGTAACCCTACCTACAACCCTAACACTGACAGTAACCCTTATTCTAACCCCAACGCTATGCCTAAGAAAAACCCCAACCCTTGACCCTAACCCTTCACCCTAACCCCTAAGCCTTACTCTAACCCTTAACCCTAATCCTAATCCTAACCATTAAACCTAAACCTAGCTCTTAAAGCTAACCCTAAACCTTACCCTCAGGACTAGACCTAACCCTGACACTAACCTAACACCTAACCCTAACCAGAACCCCTAAAGCTAACCCTGAACCCTATCCCTAACCCTAACAGTAAACTTTAACCCTAAACCTAAGCCCAACCCGTAACACTAATCCTATCCTTTTACCCTAAAACTAACCCCTAAACCTAACCCCTATACCTCACCCTAACTCTAACCCCAATCCTAATTGTAACCATACCCCTTCATAAAACACTAACTCCTAACCGCTAACCCTAACACTAACCAAAAACCCTAATCACTAATCCCTAACCCTAACGCTTAACCTTTACCCTAACCATTAACCCTGACCCTAAATCTTAACACTGACCCTAACCTTAACCTTTAACTCTAAGCCTAACCCTTAACCCTACAGGAAGGAAGACCCTTAATGCTAATGGGATCCCTTATCCCTAACCCTAACACTACAGCTAAAAATAACCCTAACCTTTGATCCTTAAACCTAACCCCTAACACTTACTTTAACCCCAAACCCTAACCCTAATCCTAAGCATTAAACCTAACCCTATCTCTTAACCCTAACGCTAGCCCTTACCCTAACGCCTAGATCTAACCCTAAATCTAACCTACCGCCTAATCCTAACCTTAAATCCTAATGCGAACTCTAACCCTGAACCCTAAACCTACCCGTAACCCTTAACACTAACCCTATCCGTGAACCTTAACCCTGACTCTAACCATTACCCGCACCCAAGCATTTAACCCAGACCATAACCCTAATACTTAATGCTAACCCTAACTCTAAACCCTCACCCTAAGCCCAACACTTAACCCTAATCCTATCCCTTAACTCTAACCCTAACCCTAACCCTAATGTTACCCCCTAAACGTAACCCTAACCGTGACCAGTAAACCTAACCCTAACCTCTAACACAAACCATAGGACATAACTCTAACCCTAAAACTAACCCTAACCCTAACCCTAAACCCTAACTCTTAACCTTAACCCTAAGCGTTAACTCTCACGCTAACCTTTAATCCTAACTCTAATCCTAATCTTCAACACTAAACCTAACACTTAACCCTAAACCTGTACCAAAACCTAACCCCTCATCTTAACCCTAACCGTAAACCTCAACCCTAAACCAAAGTGTAACCGTTAAACCTAAGAGTAACCTTTAACCCTAACCCTAATCCCTAACCCTAAGCCCTCACCCTAACACTAAACTTCATCCTTAACCCTAACCATAATCCAACCCTAAATCTCATTCTCACACTTCTTACTTTCTTAGAGTTTAAAAAGCCTGCCATCCTCCCATGCTTGGGTGAAAGGAGGCTCTACCACTGTGTCCTGCATGAAACCCACGGGCCCATACCCAGAGTATGATAGAGTGGGTTCCCGGGTACAATCCCAGCCCCCTAAACTCCCCCCGCCCGCCTAATGCAGACAGGGCCCGTGCGCTAAGCATAAACAATACCTTTAACAGATAACCCTAACCCTGAACATAACACACAACCCTGTTCCTACTTCTCCCCTTAACACGTAAACCTCACCGTGCGCCTAACTTTAACCTCTTATCCTAACGTTAATGCATAACCCATTTCCTGAGAACAACCCCTATCCCATAATTCTAACCTTATCTCCTAGTCATCACTGTGACACCTAATCCCTGACCCTAATTCTAAACCGCTAACCATAACCGTAACCCTACCTACAACCCTAACACTGACAGTAACCCTTACTTCTAACCCCAACGCTATGCCTAACAAAATCCCTAACCCTTGACCCTAACCCTTCACCCTAACCCCTAAGCCTTACCCTAACCCTTAACCCTAATCCTAATCCTAACCATTAAACCTAACCCTAGGTCTTAAAGCTAACCCTAAACCTTACCCTCACGACTAGACCTAACCCTGACACTAACCTAACACCTAACCCTAACCAGAACCCCTAAAGCTAACCCTGAACGCTATCCGTAACCCTAGCAGTAAACCTTAACCCTAAACCTAAGCCCAACCCGTAACCCTAATCCTATCCTTTTACCCTAAAACTAACCCCTAAACCTAACCCCTATACCTCACCCTAACTCTAACCCCAATCCTAATTCTAACCATACCCCTTCATAAAACACTAACTCCTAACCGCTAACCCTAACACTAACCAAAAACCCTAATCACTAATCCCTAACCCTAACGCTTAACCTTTACCCTAACCGTTAACCCTCACCCTAAATCTTAACACTGACCCTAACCTTAACCTTTAACTCTAAGCCTAACCCTTAACCCTACAGTAAGGAAGACCCTTAATGCTAATGGGATCCCTTATCCCTAACCCTAACACTACAGCTAAAAATAACCCTAACCTTGGATCCTTAAACCTAACCCCTAACACTTACTTTAAACCCAAACCCTAACCCTAATCCTAAGCAGTAAACCTAAACCTATCTCTTAACCCTAACGCTAGCCCTTACCCTAACACCTAGATGTAACCCTAAATCTAACCTACCGCCTAATCCTAACCTTAAGCCCTAATGCTAACACTAACCCTGAACCCTAAACCTACCCGTAACCCTTAACACTAACCCTATCCGTGAACCTTAACCCTGACCCTAACCATTACCCGCACCCAAGCATTTAACCCTGACCCTAACCCTAATCCTTAATGCTAAACCTAACACTAAACCCTAACCCTAAGCCCAACACTTATCCCTAATCCTATCCCTTAACCCTAACCCTAACCCTAATGCTACCCCCTAAACTTAACCCTAACCGTGACCAGTAAACCTAACCCTAACATCTAACACAAACCATAGCACATAACTCTAACCATAAAACTAACCCTAACCCTAAACCCTAACTCTTAACCTTAACCCAAGCGTTAACTCTCACGCTAATCTTTAATCCTAACCCTAATCCTAATCTTCAACCCTAAACCTAACACTTAACCCTAATCCTGTACCAAACCCTAACCCCTCATCTTAACCCTAACCGTAAACCTCAACCCTAAACCAAAGTGTAACCGTTAAACCTAAGAGTAACCTTTAACCCTAACGCTAATCCCTAACCCTAAGCCCTCACCCTAACACTAAACTTCATCCTTAACCCTAACCAGAATCCTAACCCTAAATCTAATTCTCAGACTTCTTGCTTTCTTAGAGTTTAGAAAGCCTGCAATCCTCCCATGCCATGCGTGAAAGGAGGCTCTACCACTGTGTCCTGCATGAAACCCACGGGCCCATACCCAGAGTATGATAGAGTGGGTTCCCGGGTACAATCCCAGCCCCCTAAACTCCCCCCGCCCGCCTAATGCAGACAGGGCCCGTGCGCTAAGCATAAACAATACCTTTAACAGATAACCCTAACCCTGAACATAACACCCAACCCTGTTCCTATTTCTCCCCTTAACAGGTAAACCTCACCATGCGCCTAACTTTAACCTCTTATCCTAACGTTAATGCATAACCCATTTCCTGAGAACAACCCTTATCCCATAATTCTAACGCTATATCCTAGTCATCACTGTGACACCTAATCCCTAACCCTAATTCTAAACCGCTAACCCTAATCGTAACCCTACCTACAACCCTAACACTGACAGTAACCCTTACTGCTAACCCCAACGCTATGCCTCACAAAAACCCTAACCCCTAAGCCTTACCCTAACCCTTAACCCTAATCCTAATCCTAACCATTAAACCTAACCCTAGCTCTTAAAGCTAACCCTAAACCTTACCCTCACGACTAGACCTAACCCTGACACTAACCTAACACCTAACCCTAACCAGAACCCCTAAAGCTAACCCTGCAACCTATCCCTAACCCTAGCAGTAAATTTTAACCCTAAACCTAAGCCCAACCAGTAACTCTAATCCTATCCTTTTACCCTAAAACTAACCCCTAAACCTAACCCCTATACCTCACCCTAACTCTAACCCCAATCCTAATTCTAACCATACCCCTTCATAAAACACTAACTCCTAACCGCTAACCCTAACACTAACCAAAAACACTAATCACTAATCCCTAACCCTAACGCTTAACCTTTACCCTAACCGTTAAACCTCATCCTAAATCTTAACACTGACCCTAACTTTAACCTTTAACTCTAAGCCTAACCCTTAACCCTACAGTAAGGAAGACCCTTAATGCTAATGGGATCCCTTATCCCTAACCCTAACACTACAGCTAAAAATAACCCTAACCTTTGGTCCTTAAAAAAACCCCTAACACTTACTTTAACCCCATCCCTAACCCTAATCCTAAGCATTAAACCTAAACCTATCTCTTAACCCTAACGCTAGCCCTTACCCTAACGCCTAGATCTAACCCTAAATCTAACCTACTGCCTAATCCTAACCTTAAGCCCTAATGCTAACTCTAAACCTGAACCCTAAACCTACCCGTAACCCTTAACACTAACCCTATCCGTGAACCTTAACCCTGACCCTAACCATTACCCGAACCCAAGCATTTAACCCTGACCCTACCCCTAGTCCTTAATGATAACCCTAACACTAAACCCTAACCCTAAGCCCAACACTTAACCCTAATCCTATCCCTTAACCCTAACCCTAATGCTATCCCCTAAACGAAACCATAACCGCCACCAGTAAACCTAACCCTAACCTCTAACACAAACCATAGCACATAACTCTAACCCTAAAACTAACCCTAACCCTAACCCTAACCCTAAACCCTAACTCTTAACCTTAACCCTAAGCGTTAACTCTCACGCTAACCTTTAGTCCTAACCCTAATCTTAATCTTCAACCCTAAACCTAACACTTAACCTTAACCCTGTACCTAACCCTAACCCCTCATCTTAACCCTAACCGTAAACCTAAACCCTAAATCAAAGTGTAACCGTTAAACTTAAGAGTAACCTTTAACCCTAACCCTAATCCCTAACCCTAAGCCCTCACCCTAACACTAAACTTCATCCTTAACCCTAATTATAATCCTAACCCTAAATCTAATTCTCAGATTTCTTGCTTTCTTAGAGTTTAGAAAGCCTGCAATCCTCCCATGCCATGCGTGAAAGGAGGCTCTACCACTGTGTCCTGCATGAAACCCACGGGCCCATACCCAGAGTATGACAGAGTGGGTTCCCGGGTACAATCCCAGCCCCTTAAACTCCCCCCCCCCCCGCTTAATGCAGACAGGGCCCGTGCGCTAGCATAAACAATACCTTTAACAGATAAGCCTAACCCTGAACATAACACCCAACCCTGTTCCTATTTCTCCCCTTAACACGTAAACCTCACCCTGCGCCTAACGTTAACCTCTTAACCTAACGTTAATGCATAACCCATTTCCTGAGAACAACCCCTATCCCATAATTCTAACCCTATCTCCTAGTCATCACTGTGACACCTAATCCCTAACCCTAATTCTAAACCGCTAACCCTAACCGTAACCCTACCTACAACCCTGACACTGACAGTAACCCTTACTTCTAACCCCAACGCTATGCCTAACAAAAACCCCAACCCTTGACCCTAACCCTTCACCCTAACCCCTAAGCCTTACCCTAACCCTTAACCCTAATCCTAATCCTAACCATTAAACCTAACCCTAGCTCTTAAAGCTAACCCTAAACCTTACCCTCACGACTAGACCTAACCCTGACACTAACCTAACACCTAACCCTAACCAGATCCCCTAAAGCTAACCCTGAACCCTATCCCTGACCCTAGAAGTAAACTTTAACCCTAAACCTAAGCCCAACCCGTAACCATAATCCAATCCTTTTACCCTAAAACTAACCCTTAAACCTAACCCCTATACCTCACCCTAACTCTAACCCCAATCCTAATTCTAACCATACCCCTTCATAAAACACTAACTCCTAACCTCTAACCCTAACACTTACCAAAAACCCTAATCACTAATCCCTAACCCTAACGCTTAACCTTTACCCTAACCTTTAACCCTCACACTAAATCTTAACACTGACCCTAACCTTAACCTTCAACTCTAAGCCTTACACTTA
>NW_027182872.1:787500-825000 GCF_041146395.1 Eulemur rufifrons | reverse complement strand
AACTTTAACCTCTTATCCTTACGTTAATGCATAACCCATTTCCTGAGAACAAACCCTATCCCATAATTCTAACCCTATCTCCTAGTCATCACTGTGACACCTAATCCCTAACCCTAATTCTAAACCGCTAACCCTAACCGTAACCCTCCCTACAACCCTAACACTGACAGTAACCCTTACTTCTAACCCCAACGCTATGCCTAACAAAAACCCTAACCCTTGACCCTAACCCTTCACCCTAACCCCTAAGCCTTACCCTAACCCTTAACCCTAATCCTAATCCTAACCATTAAACCTAACCCTAGCTCTTAAAGCTAACCCTAAACCTTACCCTCACGACTAGACCTAACCCTGACACTAAACTAACACCTAACCCTAACCAGAACCCCTAAAGCTAACCCTGAACCCTATCCCTAACCCTAGCAGTAAACTTTAACCCTAAACCTAAGCCCAACCCGTAACCCTAATCCTATCCTTTTACCCTAAAACTAACCCCTAAACCTAAGCCCTATACCTCACCCTAACTCTAACCCCAATCCTAATTCTAACCATACCCCTTCATAAAACTCTAACCGCTAACCTAACACTAACCAAAAACCCTAATCACTAATCCCTAACCCTAACGCTTAACCTTTACCCTAACCGTTAACCCTCACCCTAAATCTTAACACTGACCCGAACCTTCACCTTTAACTCTAAGCCTAACCCTTAACCCTACAGTAAGGAAGACCCTTAATGCTAATGGGATCCCTTATCCCTAACCCTAACACTACAGCTAAAAATAACCCTAACCTTGGATTCTTAAACCTAACCCCTAACACTTACTTTAACCCCAAACCCTAACCCTAATCTAAGCATTAAACCTAACCCTATCTTTTAACCTTAACGCTAACCCTTACCCTAACGCCTAGATCTAACCCTAAATCTGACCTACCGCCTAATCCTAACCTTAAGCCCTAATGCTAACTCTAACCCTGAACCCTAAACCTACCCGTAACCCTTAACACTAACCCTATCCCTAACCCCCTTACCCTAACTCTGTGAACCCTAACCCTCAACCCTGACCCTAACCTTAAACCTTTATCCTAACCATGCGTGAGATGAGCCTCTGCCTTTGTCCTGCGTGACAGTTCAAGCCCAACACCCAGGGTACGATGAAGTGGGGACACAGCCTTGCTCCACACCCATAGTGCCCCGTACGTTAGACAGGGCCCGTGCCCTAACACACACCGTTAAACGTAAGCCCTAACCCTATCACTAAACCAAACCCTTCGTAAGCCCTGAATCTAACTCCTAACAGTAACCCTAATCCCTGACCCTTACTCTTGCCTCTCACCCTAAACCTAAACCCAACCACTAAACATAATCCTAATCTCTAACCCTAACAGTAATCCTAACCCTAATTCTAAGCTAAAACTCTAACCCCTAAATCTAATCCTAGTCCCTAACACCTAACCTTACCCTAAACCGAATTCCAATTCTCAGACTTTTTCAATTCAAAAACTTAAAAAAGCCTAGAATCCACCAATGCCGTGTCTGAGATCAGCGTCCGCCCCTATGTCCTGCATGACAGGCAGGCGCCAATGTCCAGGGTACTATGGAGTGGAGTCCTGGGGTCTGTAGGCTTGCTAAACTCCAGTTTGGAAGAATTGCTATAGTCATATATAGGGATGCTTACATTTACTTATAGAAAGCAACTATTGATGTGTGATTTGTAGGCTTGCCTTACTCTAGTTTGGATGAAGAAGCTGAATCATATATAGGAATATTAGCTTTGAGTTAGAGGAAGCATCTATGGGGGGTGCTTTTTTGGCTTGTTAAACTCTGGTTTGGAAGAAGTTCGAGAGTCTTATATAGGAACGATATCATTCATTCAGAGAAAGCAATTATAGGGAGTTGGTTTGTAGGCTTGCTAAGCTCTAGTTTGGAGGAAGGCGAGAGTCATATATAGAACGCTTACGTTCACATAAAGCGTCTACGGGGGGACGGTTTCTAGGCTTCCTAAACTCTAGCTTGGAAAAAGAGGACAGTTATGTATAGGAACTCTCGGCGGGGGATTTGTAGCATTGCTAAAATCTTAGATTGGAAAAGTTGCGAGAGTCATACATAGGAATGTTAACATTCACTCAATGAAAGCAACTATAAGGGGTGCTTTCCAGGCTGGCTACACTAATTTGGAAAAAGTGCGACAGTCATATATAGGAAGGCTTATATTCACTCAGACAAAGCAATTATGTGTAGGTGTATAGTAGGCATGCTAACTCTAGTTTGGAAAATTTCGAGAGCCATGTATAAGAAAGCTTACAGTAACATAGAGAAAGCAACGAACAGGGGTGGAGTGTAGACTTGCTAAACTCTAGTTTGGAGGAAGTGCCATAGTCATATATAGGAACGCTTAAATTCATTCAGAGAAAACAGCTGTCGGGGATTTGTTTGTAGACTTATTCAACTCTAGTTTGGAAGAAGTGCGAGAGACATATATAGGAATGTTTACATTGACTCAAAGAAAGCAACTATGGGGGAGTGTTATTTTGGCATGCCAGATGCTAGTTAGGAAGAAGTACAAGACTCATATATAGGAACGCTTACATTCACACAGCGAGAGCAACTACGGAGTAGTGTCAGCTAGACATATTAAAGTCTAGCTTGGGAGAAGTTCCAGAGTCCTATATAGGAAAGGTAACAGCCACTTTGAAAAAGCAAGTCTTGGCGGGTGGTTTGTAGGACTGCAAAACCTTGTTTTGGTTGAAGTGTGAGAATCATATATGAGAACGCTTACATTCACTCAGAGAAAGCAACGATGGGGTTGTTTGTAGGCTTACTAAACTGCAGTTTAGAAGAAGCAGGAGAATCACATATAGGAGCACATACATTTTGACGCACTGAAAGTAACTATGGGGTGGTGTTTTATAGGCATGCTAAACTCTAGTTTGGATGAAGTTTGAGAATCACATATAAGAAAGCTTAGAGTCACTTAGAGAAAGCAAATCTCTGGGTGTGGAATGTAGGCCTGCTAAACTCTATTTTGGTTTAAGAGTGAGAGTCATATATGGGAAGGCTTACATTCCTTCAGAGAAAGCAACGACGGCGTGGTGGTTTGTAGGCATACTAAACTCTAGTTTGGAAGAAGTAGGAGAATGATATATGGGAACGCTTACATTCACGTAGAGAAAGCAATTATGGGGTGGCGTTTTTGTAGCCATGCTAATCTCTAGTTTGGAAGAAGTTAAGGAGTAATATATAGGAAAGGGTACAGTCATAGAAACCAACTCTCGGGGGATGTTTTGTACACCTGCAAAACTCCAGTTTGGAAGAAGGGGGAGAGTCATATTGGGGACCACGTGCATTCACTCAGAGAAATCAACGATAGGATTGTGATTTGTAGGCATAGTCAACTCTAGTTTGGAAGAAGTACGAGAATCGTATATAGGAAAGCTTACCTTCACGCAGAGAAAGCAACTATGGAGTGATGTTTGTATGCCTACTAAAATATAATTTGGAGGAAGTTCGAGAGCCATATCTGGGAAGCTTACAGTCACTTAGAGAAAGCAACTCTCCGGGGTGTTTCGTAGGCCTGCTAAACTCTATTTTCAATGAAGTGTTAGAATAATATATGGGAACTCAGTGAAAGCAACGTTGTGGTTGTGGTTCCTAGGCATACTAACCTGTAATTTGGAAAAAGCAAGAGAATCACATGTAGAACCGCTTACATTCCGGCACCGAATGCAACTATGGGGTGGTGTTTTGTAGGGTGCAAAACTCTAGTTTGGACGAAGTTTGAGAGTCATATATAGGAAAGTTTAAAGTCACGTAGAGAAAGCAACTCTCTGGGTGTGGAATGTAGAGTTATTTTGGTTGAAATAGTTATTTTGGTTGAAGTGTGAGAGTCATATATGGGAACGCTTACATTCACTCAGAGAAAACAACGTTTGGGTGGTGCTTTGTAGGGCATACTAAACTGTAGTTTGGAACAAGTACGAGAGTCCTATATAGGAACACTTACATTCACACAGAGAAAGCACTTATGGCATCAGGTTTTGTAGGCATGCTAAACTGCAGTTTGGAAGAAGTTGGAGAACCTTATACAGGAAAGATTACCGTCACCTAGGGAAAGCAACTCTCGGGAGATTTTTTTTTGTACACATGCTAAACTCTAATTTGGATGAAGTGTGAGAGTCAAACATGGGACCGCTTACATTCCCTCAGAGAAACAACACTGGGGTGGTTTTTGTAGGCATACTAAATAGTTTGGAAGAAGTACGAGAATGATATTTGGGAACGCTTACATTCACACAGAGAAAGCAACTACGGGGTGGTGTTTTGTAAGCATGCTATAGTTTGGAAGAAGTTCTAAACCTGAACAGTCACTTAGAGAAAGTAACTCTTGGTGGGTGATTTTTAGGTCTGCTAAATTGTATTTTGAAAGAAGTACCAGAGTCATATATACTAATGCTTACATTCATGCAAAGAAAAAACCATGGGGTGATGTTTTGTGGGCATGTTAACCTGTAGTTTGGAAGAAGTTGGAGAGTCTTATTTAGGAAAGCTTACAGTCACCTAGAGAAAGTAACTCTCGGGAGAGCCTTTCTTGGCCTGCTAAACTCTACTTTGCATCAATTGTGAGAGTCAAACATGGGAATGCTTTCATTCATTCAGAGAACGCAACGTTTGGGTGGTGGTTTTTAGGCATTCTAAACTGTATTTTGGAGGAAGTACGAGAGTCATGTATATGAACGCTTACATTCATGCACAGAAAGCAACTCTGGGGTCGTATTTTGTTGGCATGCTAAACTGTGGTTTGGAAGAAGTTCGAGAGTCTTATATAGGAAAGATTACAGTGACACAGAGAAAACAACTCTCGGAAGTTTATTGGTAGGCCTGCTAAACTCTAACTTGGATGAAATGTGAGAACACTTGCATTCATTCACTCAGAGAAAGAAACATGGTGATGGTTTGAAGGCATAATAACTGTAGTTGGGAAGAAGTAGGAGAGTCATATATATGAACCGTTACATTCACGCAGAGAACGCAACTGTGGGGTGACGATGTATGCATGTTAATCTGTAGTTTGGAGGAAGTGCGAGAGTCATATCTGGGGAAAATTACAGTCACTTAGGGAAAGGAACCATCCTGGGTTGGTTTATAGATCTGCTAAATTCTATTTTGGAAACAGAGTGTGAGTCATATATGGGAACGCTTATGTTCACTCATAGAAAGCAACCACTTCGTGGTGTTTTGTTGGCATGGTGTAGTTTGAAAGAAGTTGGAGATTCTTATATAGGAAAGTTTAGAATCACCTAGAGAAAGCAAATCACGGGGTGTTGTTTGTAGGCCTGCTAAACTCTAATTTAGATGAAGTGAGAGAGACATATATATGAACGCTTATATTGATGCAGAGAAAGCAATTATGGGGTGGTGTTTTGTAGGCATGCTAAAATATAATTTGGAAGAAGTTCGAAAACAGACAGTCACTTAGAGAAAGCCACTCTCGGCGGTTGATTTTTCGGTGTGCTAAATTGTATTATGAAAGAAGTACCAGAGTCATATATACAAACGCTTACATTCATGCAGAGAAAGCAACTCTGGGGTGGTGTTTTCTAGGCATGCTAAACTCTAGTTTGGACGAAGTTTGAGAATCACATATAAGAAAGCTTAGTCGCTTAAAGCAAACCTCTGGGTGTGGAATGTAGGCGTGCTAAACTCTATTTTGGTTTCAGAGTGAGAGTCATATATGGGAAGGCTTACATTCGCTCAGAGAAAGCAACGATGGTGTGGTGGTTTGTAGGCATACTGAACTCTAGTTTGGAAGAAGTAGGAGAATGATATATGGGAACGCTTACATTCATGCAGAGAAAGCAATTATGGGGTGGCTTTTTTGTAGCCATGCTAATCTCTATTTTGCAAGAAGTTAAAGAGAAATATATAGGAAAGCGTACCGTCATTTATAGAAACCAACTTTCGGGGGATGGTTTGTAGGCCTGCAAAACTCTACTTTGGAAGAAGGGGGAGAATCATATGGGGGACTGGGTACATTCACTCGGAGAAATCAACGATGGGGTTGTGGTTTGTAGGCATACTAAACTCTAGTTTGGAAGAAGGACGAGAATCATATATAGGAACGCTTACATTCATGCAGAGAAAGCAACTATGGAGTGATGTTTGTATGCCTACTAAACGATAGATTGGAGGATGCTCGAGAGTCATATCTGAAAAGCTTACAGTCATTTAGAGAAAGCAACTCTCTGGGGGTGGTTCGTAGGCCTGCTAAACTCTATTTTCAATGAAGTGTTCGAATCATATACAGGAACGCTTACATTCACTCAGAGAAAGCAACGTTGGGGTGGCCGTTTTTGAGCATACTAAACTCTACTTTGGAAGAGGTACGAGAAACATAAATACGAACGCTTACATTAACACAGAGAAAGCAAATACGGGGTGTTGTAGTGCAGGCATGCTAAACTATAGATTAGAAGAAGTTCGAAAGCTGACAGTCACTTAGAGAAAGCAACTCTTGGCGGGTGATTTTTAAGTCTGCTAAATTGTATTTTGAAAGACGTACCAGAGTCATATACAAACGCTTACATTCATGCAGAGAAAGAAACTATGGGGTGATGTGTTGTGGGGATGCTAAACTGCAGTTTGGAAGGTGTTCGAGAGTGTTATATAGGATAGCTTACAGTCACCTAGAGAAAGCAACACTCGGGACAGCTTTACAAGCCTCTAAACACTAATTAGCAGCAATTGTGAGAGTCAAACATGGGAACGCTTACATTCACTCAGAGAACGCAACGTTTGGGTGGCTGGTTTTTAAGCATTCTAAACTGTATTTTGGAGGAAGTAGGAGAGTCATATATACGAATGCTTACATTCACGCAGAGAAAGCAACTCTGTGGTCGTATTTTGTTGGCATGCTAAACTGTGGTTTGGAAGAAGTTCGAGAGCCTTATATAGGAAAGATTACAGTGACACAGAGAAAACAACTCTCTGTAGTTTCTTGGTAGGTCTGCTAAACTGTGATTTGGATGAAGTGTGAGAACGCTTGCATTCACTCAGAGAAAGAACTTTGTCGTGGTGGTTTGTAGGAATAACAACTGTAGTTCGAAGAAGTAGGAGAGTCATATATGAACGGTTACATTCACGCAGAGAAAGCAACTGTGGGGTGGCGTATGTAATCATCATAATCTGTAGTTTGGAGGAAGTTCGAGAGTCATATCTGGGGAAAATTAGAGTCACATAGAGAAAGGAACAATCGGGGGCTGGTGTGTAGGTCTGCTAAATTCTATTTTGGAAGAAGAGTGAGAGTCATATATGGGAACGCTTATGTTGACTCAGAGAAATCAACGATGGGACGCTGTATTGTTGGCATGCTAAACTGTAGTTTGGAAGAAGTTCGAGAGTCTTATATAGGAAAGTTTACAGTCACCTTGAGAAAGCAACTCACAGGAGGTGGTTTGTAAGCCGCTAAACTCTAATTTGGATGAAGTGAAAGAGGCATACATGGATACGCTTCATTCACTCAGAGAAAGGTAAATTGGGGTGCCGGTTTGTAGGTATACTAACTCCAGTTTGGAAGAAGTACTAGAGTCATATACATGAACGCTTATATGGACGCAGAGAAAGCAACTATGGGGTGGTGTTTTGCAGGCCTGCTAAAATATAGTTTGGAAGAAGTTCGAAAGCAGACAGTCACTTAGAGAAAGCAACTCTCGGCGGTTCATTTTTCGGTCTGCTGAATTGTATTTTGAAAGAAATACCAGAGTCATATATTCAAACGCTTACATTCATGCAGAGAAAGCAACTCTGGGGTGGTGTTTTCTAGGCATGCTAAACTCTAGTTTGGACGAAGTTTGAGAATCACATATAAGAAAGCTTAGAGTCGCTTAAAGCAAATCTCTGGGTGTGGAATGTAGGCGTGCTAAACTCTATTTTGGTTTCGGAGTGAGAGTCATATATGGGAAGGCTTACATTCACTCAGAGAAAGCAACGATGGTGTGGTGGTTTGTAGGCATACTGAACTCTAGTTTGGAAGAAGTAGGAGAATGATATATGGGAACGCTTACATTCATGCAGAGAAAGCAATTATGGGGTGGCTTTTTTGTAGCCATGCTAATCTCTATTTTGCAAGAAGTTAAAGAGAAATATATAGGAAAGCGTACCGTCATTTATAGAAACCAACTTTCGGGGGATGGTTTGTAGGCCTGCAAAACTCTACTTTGGAAGAAGGGGGAGAATCATATGGGGGACTGGGTACATTCACTCGGAGAAATCAACGATGGGGTTGTGGTTTGTAGGCATACTAAACTCTAGTTTGGAAGAAGGACGAGAATCATTTATAGGAACGCTTACATTCATGCAGAGAAAGCAACTATGGAGTGATGTTTGTATGCCTACTAAACGATAGATTGGAGGATGCTCGAGAGTCATATCTGGAAAGCTTACATTCATTTAGAGAAAGCAACTCTCTGGGGGTGGTTCGTAGGCCTGCTAAACTCTATTTTCAATGAAGTGTTCGAATCATATACAGGAACGCTTACATTCACTCAGAGAAAGCAACGTTGGGGTGGCCGTTTTTGAGCATACTAAACTCTACTTTGGAAGAGGTACGAGAAACATAAATACGAACGCTTACATTAACACAGAGAAAGCAAATACGGGGTGCTGTAATGCAGGCATGCTAAACTATAGATTGGAAGAAGTTCGAAAGCTGACAGTCACTTAGAGAAAGCAACTCTTGGCGGGTGATTTTTAGGTCTGCTAAATTGTATTTTGAAAGACGTACCAGAGTCATATACAAACGCTTACATTCATGCAGAGAAAGAAACTATGGGGTGATGTGTTGTTGGCATGCTAAACTGCAGTTTGGAAGGAGTTCGAGAGTGTTATATAGGATAGCTTACAGTCACCTAGAGAAAGCAACACTCGGGACAGCTATACAAGCCTCTAAACACTAATTAGCAGCAATTGTGAGAGTCAAACATGGGAACGGTTACATTCACGGAGAGAACACAACGTTTGGGTGGTGGTTTGTAGGCATAATAACTGTAGTTCGGAAGAAGTAGGAGAGTCATATGTATGAACGGTTACATTCACGCAGAGAAAGAAACTGTTGGGTGGTGTATGTACGCATGTTAATCTATACTTTGGAGGAAGTTCGAGAGTCATATCTGGGGAAAATTGCAGTCACTTAGAGAAAGCAACAATCGGGGGCCGTTTTGTAGATCTGCTAAATTCTATTTTGGAAGAAGAGTGAAATTCATATGTGGGAACGCTTATGTTCACTCAGAGAAATCAACGATAGGGCAGTGTTTCGTTGGGATGCTAAAGTGTAGTTTGGAAGAAGTTCGCGAGTCTTATATAAGAAAGCTTACAGTCACCTAGAGAAAGTAACTCTCGGCAGATTGTTTCTAAGCGTGCTAAACTCTAATTTGCATCAATTGTGAGAGTCAAACATGGGAACGCTTACATTCACTCAGAGAACGCAACGTTTGGGTGGTGGTTTGTAAGCATTCTAAACTGTATTTTGGAGGAAGTAGGAGAGTCATATATACGAATGCTTACATTCACGCAGAGAAAGCAACTCTGTGATCGTATTTTGTTGGCATGCTAAACTGTGGTTTGGAAGAAGTTCGAGAGCCTTATATAGGAAAGATTACAGTGACACAGAGAAAACAACTCTCTGTAGTTTGTTGGTAGGTCTACTAAACTGTAATTTGGATGATGTGTGAGAACGCTTGCATTCACTCAGAGAAAGAACTTTGTCGTGGTGGTTTGTAGGAATAACAACTGTAGTTCGAAGAAGTAGGAGAGTCATATATGAACGGTTACATTCACGCAGAGAAAGCAACTGTGGGGTGGCGTATGTAATCATCATAATCTGTAGTTTGGAGGAAGTTCGAGAGTCATATCTGGGGAAAATTAGAGTCATTTAGAAAAAGGAACAATCGGGGGCTGGTGTGTAGGTCTGCTAAATTCTATTTTGGAAGAAGAGTGAGAGTCATATATGGGAACGCTTATGTTCACTCAGAGAAATCAACGATGGGGCGCTGTATTGTTGGCATGCTAAACTGTAGTTTGGAAGAAGTTCGAGAGTCTTATATAGGAAAGTTTACAGTCACCTAGAGAAAGCAACTCACAGGAGGTGGTTTGTAAGCCGCTAAACTCTAATTTGGATGAAGTGAAAGAGGCATACATGGATACGCTTCATTCACTCAGAGAAAGGTAAATTGGGGTGCCGGTTTGTAGGTATACTAACTCCAGTTTGGAAGAAGTACTAGAGTCATATATATGAACGCTTATATGGACGCAGAGAAAGCAACTATGGGGTGGTGTTTTGCAGGCCTGCTAAAATATAGTTTGGAAGAAGTTCGAAAGCAGACAGTCACTTAGAGAAAGCAACTCTCGGCGGTTCATTTTTCGGTCTGCTGAATTGTATTTTGAAAGAAATACCAGAGTCATATATTCAAACGCTTACATTCATGCAGAGAAAGCAACTCTGGGGTGGTGTTTTCTAGGCATGCTAAACTCTAGTTTGGACGAAGTTTGAGAATCACATATAAGAAAGCTTAGAGTCGCTTGAAGCAAATCTCTGGGTGTGGAATGTAGGCGTGCTAAACTCTATTTTGGTTTCAGAGTGAGAGTCATATATGGGAAGGCTTACATTCACTCAGAGAAAGCAACGATGGTGTGGTGGTTTGTAGGCATACTGAACTCTAGTTTGGAAGAAGTAGGAGAATGATATATGGGAACGCTTACATTCATGCAGAGAAAGCAATTATGGGGTGGCTTTTTTGTAGCCATGCTAATCTCTATTTTGCAAGAAGTTAAAGAGAAATATATAGGAAAGCGTACCGTCATTTATAGAAACCAACTTTCGGGGGATGGTTTGTAGGCCTGCAAAACTCTACTTTGGAAGAAGGGGGAGAATCATATGGGGGACTGGGTACATTCACTCGGAGAAATCAACGATGGGGTTGTGGTTTGTAGGCATACTAAACTCTAGTTTGGAAGAAGGACGAGAATCATTTATAGGAACGCTTACATTCATGCAGAGAAAGCAACTATGGAGTGATGTTTGTATGCCTACTAAACGATAGATTGGAGGATGCTCGAGAGTCATATCTGGAAAGCTTACATTCATTTAGAGAAAGCAACTCTCTGGGGGTGGTTCGTAGGCCTGCTAAACTCTATTTTCAATGAAGTGTTCGAATCATATACAGGAACGCTTACATTCACTCAGAGAAAGCAACGTTGGGGTGGCCGTTTTTGAGCATACTAAACTCTACTTTGGAAGAGGTACGAGAGACATATATACGAACGCTTACATTAACACAGAGAAAGCAAATACGGGGTGCTGTAGTGCAGGCATGCTAAACTATAGATTGGAAGAAGTTCGAAAGCTGACAGTCACTTAGAGAAAGCAACTCTTGGCGGGTGATTTTTAGGTCTGCTAAATTGTATTTTGAAAGACGTACCAGAGTCATATACAAACGCTTACATTCATGCAGAGAAAGAAACTATGCGGTGATGTGTTGTTGGCATGCTAAACTGCAGTTTGGAAGGAGTTCGAGAGTGTTATATAGGATAGCTTACAGTCACCTAGAGAAAGCAACACTCGGGACAGCTATACAAGCCTCTAAACACTAATTAGCAGCAATTGTGAGAGTCAAACATGGGAATGGTTACATTCACGGAGAGAACACAACGTTTGGGTGGTGGTTTGTAGGCATAATAACTGTAGTTCGGAAGAAGTAGGAGAGTCATATGTATGAACGGTTACATTCACGCAGAGAAAGAAACTGTTGGGTGGTGTATGTACGCATGTTAATCTATACTTTGGAGGAAGTTCGAGAGTCATATCTGGGGAAAATTGCAGTCACTTAGAGAAAGCAACAATCGGGGGCCGTTTTGTAGATCTGCTAAATTCTATTTTGGAAGAAGAGTGAAATTCATATGTGGGAACGCTTATGTTCACTCAGAGAAATCAACGATAGGGCAGTGTTTCGTTGGGATGCTAAAGTGTAGTTTGGAAGAAGTTCGCGAGTCTTATATAAGAAAGCTTACAGTCACCTAGAGAAAGTAACTCTCGGCAGATTGTTTCTAAGCGTGCTAAACTCTAATTTGCATCAATTGTGAGAGTCAAACATGGGAACGCTTACATTCACTCAGAGAACGCAACGTTTGGGTGGTGGTTTGTAAGCATTCTAAACTGTATTTTGGAGGAAGTAGGAGAGTCATATATACGAATGCTTACATTCACGCAGAGAAAGCAACTCTGTGATCGTATTTTGTTGGCATGCTAAACTGTGGTTTGGAAGAAGTTCGAGAGCCTTATATAGGAAAGATTACAGTGACACAGAGAAAACAACTCTCTGTAGTTTGTTGGTAGGTCTACTAAACTGTAATTTGGATGATGTGTGAGAACGCTTGCATTCACTCAGAGAAAGAACTTTGTCGTGGTGGTTTGTAGGAATAACAACTGTAGTTCGAAGAAGTAGGAGAGTCATATATGAACGGTTACATTCACGCAGAGAAAGCAACTGTGGGGTGGCGTATGTAATCATCATAATCTGTAGTTTGGAGGAAGTTCGAGAGTCATATCTGGGGAAAATTAGAGTCACATAGAGAAAGGAACAATCGGGGGCTGGTGTGTAGGTCTGCTAAATTCTATTTTGGAAGAAGAGTGAGAGTCATATATGGGAACGCTTATGTTGACTCAGAGAAATCAACGATGGGACGCTGTATTGTTGGCATGCTAAACTGTAGTTTGGAAGAAGTTCGAGAGTCTTATATAGGAAAGTTTACAGTCACCTTGAGAAAGCAACTCACAGGAGGTGGTTTGTAAGCCGCTAAACTCTAATTTGGATGAAGTGAAAGAGGCATACATGGATACGCTTCATTCACTCAGAGAAAGGTAAATTGGGGTGCCGGTTTGTAGGTATACTAACTCCAGTTTGGAAGAAGTACTAGAGTCATATACATGAACGCTTATATGGACGCAGAGAAAGCAACTATGGGGTGGTGTTTTGCAGGCCTGCTAAAATATAGTTTGGAAGAAGTTCGAAAGCAGACAGTCACTTAGAGAAAGCAACTCTCGGCGGTTCATTTTTCGGTCTGCTGAATTGTATTTTGAAAGAAATACCAGAGTCATATATTCAAACGCTTACATTCATGCAGAGAAAGCAACTCTGGGGTGGTGTTTTCTAGGCATGCTAAACTCTAGTTTGGACGAAGTTTGAGAATCACATATAAGAAAGCTTAGAGTCGCTTAAAGCAAATCTCTGGGTGTGGAATGTAGGCGTGCTAAACTCTATTTTGGTTTCGGAGTGAGAGTCATATATGGGAAGGCTTACATTCACTCAGAGAAAGCAACGATGGTGTGGTGGTTTGTAGGCATACTGAACTCTAGTTTGGAAGAAGTAGGAGAATGATATATGGGAACGCTTACATTCATGCAGAGAAAGCAATTATGGGGTGGCTTTTTTGTAGCCATGCTAATCTCTATTTTGCAAGAAGTTAAAGAGAAATATATAGGAAAGCGTACCGTCATTTATAGAAACCAACTTTCGGGGGATGGTTTGTAGGCCTGCAAAACTCTACTTTGGAAGAAGGGGGAGAATCATATGGGGGACTGGGTACATTCACTCGGAGAAATCAACGATGGGGTTGTGGTTTGTAGGCATACTAAACTCTAGTTTGGAAGAAGGACGAGAATCATTTATAGGAACGCTTACATTCATGCAGAGAAAGCAACTATGGAGTGATGTTTGTATGCCTACTAAACGATAGATTGGAGGATGCTCGAGAGTCATATCTGGAAAGCTTACATTCATTTAGAGAAAGCAACTCTCTGGGGGTGGTTCGTAGGCCTGCTAAACTCTATTTTCAATGAAGTGTTCGAATCATATACAGGAACGCTTACATTCACTCAGAGAAAGCAACGTTGGGGTGGCCGTTTTTGAGCATACTAAACTCTACTTTGGAAGAGGTACGAGAAACATAAATACGAACGCTTACATTAACACAGAGAAAGCAAATACGGGGTGCTGTAATGCAGGCATGCTAAACTATAGATTGGAAGAAGTTCGAAAGCTGACAGTCACTTAGAGAAAGCAACTCTTGGCGGGTGATTTTTAGGTCTGCTAAATTGTATTTTGAAAGACGTACCAGAGTCATATACAAACGCTTACATTCATGCAGAGAAAGAAACTATGGGGTGATGTGTTGTTGGCATGCTAAACTGCAGTTTGGAAGGAGTTCGAGAGTGTTATATAGGATAGCTTACAGTCACCTAGAGAAAGCAACACTCGGGACAGCTATACAAGCCTCTAAACACTAATTAGCAGCAATTGTGAGAGTCAAACATGGGAACGGTTACATTCACGGAGAGAACACAACGTTTGGGTGGTGGTTTGTAGGCATAATAACTGTAGTTCGGAAGAAGTAGGAGAGTCATATGTATGAACGGTTACATTCACGCAGAGAAAGAAACTGTTGGGTGGTGTATGTACGCATGTTAATCTATACTTTGGAGGAAGTTCGAGAGTCATATCTGGGGAAAATTGCAGTCACTTAGAGAAAGCAACAATCGGGGGCCGTTTTGTAGATCTGCTAAATTCTATTTTGGAAGAAGAGTGAAATTCATATGTGGGAACGCTTATGTTCACTCAGAGAAATCAACGATAGGGCAGTGTTTCGTTGGGATGCTAAAGTGTAGTTTGGAAGAAGTTCGCGAGTCTTATATAAGAAAGCTTACAGTCACCTAGAGAAAGTAACTCTCGGCAGATTGTTTCTAAGCGTGCTAAACTCTAATTTGCATCAATTGTGAGAGTCAAACATGGGAACGCTTACATTCACTCAGAGAACGCAACGTTTGGGTGGTGGTTTGTAAGCATTCTAAACTGTATTTTGGAGGAAGTAGGAGAGTCATATATACGAATGCTTACATTCACGCAGAGAAAGCAACTCTGTGATCGTATTTTGTTGGCATGCTAAACTGTGGTTTGGAAGAAGTTCGAGAGCCTTATATAGGAAAGATTACAGTGACACAGAGAAAACAACTCTCTGTAGTTTGTTGGTAGGTCTACTAAACTGTAATTTGGATGATGTGTGAGAACGCTTGCATTCACTCAGAGAAAGAACTTTGTCGTGGTGGTTTGTAGGAATAACAACTGTAGTTCGAAGAAGTAGGAGAGTCATATATGAACGGTTACATTCACGCAGAGAAAGCAACTGTGGGGTGGCGTATGTAATCATCATAATCTGTAGTTTGGAGGAAGTTCGAGAGTCATATCTGGGGAAAATTAGAGTCATTTAGAAAAAGGAACAATCGGGGGCTGGTGTGTAGGTCTGCTAAATTCTATTTTGGAAGAAGAGTGAGAGTCATATATGGGAACGCTTATGTTCACTCAGAGAAATCAACGATGGGGCGCTGTATTGTTGGCATGCTAAACTGTAGTTTGGAAGAAGTTCGAGAGTCTTATATAGGAAAGTTTACAGTCACCTAGAGAAAGCAACTCACAGGAGGTGGTTTGTAAGCCGCTAAACTCTAATTTGGATGAAGTGAAAGAGGCATACATGGATACGCTTCATTCACTCAGAGAAAGGTAAATTGGGGTGCCGGTTTGTAGGTATACTAACTCCAGTTTGGAAGAAGTACTAGAGTCATATATATGAACGCTTATATGGACGCAGAGAAAGCAACTATGGGGTGGTGTTTTGCAGGCCTGCTAAAATATAGTTTGGAAGAAGTTCGAAAGCAGACAGTCACTTAGAGAAAGCAACTCTCGGCGGTTCATTTTTCGGTCTGCTGAATTGTATTTTGAAAGAAATACCAGAGTCATATATTCAAACGCTTACATTCATGCAGAGAAAGCAACTCTGGGGTGGTGTTTTCTAGGCATGCTAAACTCTAGTTTGGACGAAGTTTGAGAATCACATATAAGAAAGCTTAGAGTCGCTTGAAGCAAATCTCTGGGTGTGGAATGTAGGCGTGCTAAACTCTATTTTGGTTTCAGAGTGAGAGTCATATATGGGAAGGCTTACATTCACTCAGAGAAAGCAACGATGGTGTGGTGGTTTGTAGGCATACTGAACTCTAGTTTGGAAGAAGTAGGAGAATGATATATGGGAACGCTTACATTCATGCAGAGAAAGCAATTATGGGGTGGCTTTTTTGTAGCCATGCTAATCTCTATTTTGCAAGAAGTTAAAGAGAAATATATAGGAAAGCGTACCGTCATTTATAGAAACCAACTTTCGGGGGATGGTTTGTAGGCCTGCAAAACTCTACTTTGGAAGAAGGGGGAGAATCATATGGGGGACTGGGTACATTCACTCGGAGAAATCAACGATGGGGTTGTGGTTTGTAGGCATACTAAACTCTAGTTTGGAAGAAGGACGAGAATCATTTATAGGAACGCTTACATTCATGCAGAGAAAGCAACTATGGAGTGATGTTTGTATGCCTACTAAACGATAGATTGGAGGATGCTCGAGAGTCATATCTGGAAAGCTTACATTCATTTAGAGAAAGCAACTCTCTGGGGGTGGTTCGTAGGCCTGCTAAACTCTATTTTCAATGAAGTGTTCGAATCATATACAGGAACGCTTACATTCACTCAGAGAAAGCAACGTTGGGGTGGCCGTTTTTGAGCATACTAAACTCTACTTTGGAAGAGGTACGAGAGACATATATACGAACGCTTACATTAACACAGAGAAAGCAAATACGGGGTGCTGTAGTGCAGGCATGCTAAACTATAGATTGGAAGAAGTTCGAAAGCTGACAGTCACTTAGAGAAAGCAACTCTTGGCGGGTGATTTTTAGGTCTGCTAAATTGTATTTTGAAAGACGTACCAGAGTCATATACAAACGCTTACATTCATGCAGAGAAAGAAACTATGCGGTGATGTGTTGTTGGCATGCTAAACTGCAGTTTGGAAGGAGTTCGAGAGTGTTATATAGGATAGCTTACAGTCACCTAGAGAAAGCAACACTCGGGACAGCTATACAAGCCTCTAAACACTAATTAGCAGCAATTGTGAGAGTCAAACATGGGAATGGTTACATTCACGGAGAGAACACAACGTTTGGGTGGTGGTTTGTAGGCATAATAACTGTAGTTCGGAAGAAGTAGGAGAGTCATATGTATGAACGGTTACATTCACGCAGAGAAAGAAACTGTTGGGTGGTGTATGTACGCATGTTAATCTATACTTTGGAGGAAGTTCGAGAGTCATATCTGGGGAAAATTGCAGTCACTTAGAGAAAGCAACAATCGGGGGCCGTTTTGTAGATCTGCTAAATTCTATTTTGGAAGAAGAGTGAAATTCATATGTGGGAACGCTTATGTTCACTCAGAGAAATCAACGATAGGGCAGTGTTTCGTTGGGATGCTAAAGTGTAGTTTGGAAGAAGTTCGCGAGTCTTATATAAGAAAGCTTACAGTCACCTAGAGAAAGTAACTCTCGGCAGATTGTTTCTAAGCGTGCTAAACTCTAATTTGCATCAATTGTGAGAGTCAAACATGGGAACGCTTACATTCACTCAGAGAACGCAACGTTTGGGTGGTGGTTTGTAAGCATTCTAAACTGTATTTTGGAGGAAGTAGGAGAGTCATATATACGAATGCTTACATTCACGCAGAGAAAGCAACTCTGTGATCGTATTTTGTTGGCATGCTAAACTGTGGTTTGGAAGAAGTTCGAGAGCCTTATATAGGAAAGATTACAGTGACACAGAGAAAACAACTCTCTGTAGTTTGTTGGTAGGTCTACTAAACTGTAATTTGGATGATGTGTGAGAACGCTTGCATTCACTCAGAGAAAGAACTTTGTCGTGGTGGTTTGTAGGAATAACAACTGTAGTTCGAAGAAGTAGGAGAGTCATATATGAACGGTTACATTCACGCAGAGAAAGCAACTGTGGGGTGGCGTATGTAATCATCATAATCTGTAGTTTGGAGGAAGTTCGAGAGTCATATCTGGGGAAAATTAGAGTCATTTAGAAAAAGGAACAATCGGGGGCTGGTGTGTAGGTCTGCTAAATTCTATTTTGGAAGAAGAGTGAGAGTCATATATGGGAACGCTTATGTTCACTCAGAGAAATCAACGATGGGGCGCTGTATTGTTGGCATGCTAAACTGTAGTTTGGAAGAAGTTCGAGAGTCTTATATAGGAAAGTTTACAGTCACCTAGAGAAAGCAACTCACAGGAGGTGGTTTGTAAGCCGCTAAACTCTAATTTGGATGAAGTGAAAGAGGCATACATGGATACGCTTCATTCACTCAGAGAAAGGTAAATTGGGGTGCCGGTTTGTAGGTATACTAACTCCAGTTTGGAAGAAGTACTAGAGTCATATATATGAACGCTTATATGGACGCAGAGAAAGCAACTATGGGGTGGTGTTTTGCAGGCCTGCTAAAATATAGTTTGGAAGAAGTTCGAAAGCAGACAGTCACTTAGAGAAAGCAACTCTCGGCGGTTCATTTTTCGGTCTGCTGAATTGTATTTTGAAAGAAATACCAGAGTCATATATTCAAACGCTTACATTCATGCAGAGAAAGCAACTCTGGGGTGGTGTTTTCTAGGCATGCTAAACTCTAGTTTGGACGAAGTTTGAGAATCACATATAAGAAAGCTTAGAGTCGCTTGAAGCAAATCTCTGGGTGTGGAATGTAGGCGTGCTAAACTCTATTTTGGTTTCAGAGTGAGAGTCATATATGGGAAGGCTTACATTCACTCAGAGAAAGCAACGATGGTGTGGTGGTTTGTAGGCATACTGAACTCTAGTTTGGAAGAAGTAGGAGAATGATATATGGGAACGCTTACATTCATGCAGAGAAAGCAATTATGGGGTGGCTTTTTTGTAGCCATGCTAATCTCTATTTTGCAAGAAGTTAAAGAGAAATATATAGGAAAGCGTACCGTCATTTATAGAAACCAACTTTCGGGGGATGGTTTGTAGGCCTGCAAAACTCTACTTTGGAAGAAGGGGGAGAATCATATGGGGGACTGGGTACATTCACTCGGAGAAATCAACGATGGGGTTGTGGTTTGTAGGCATACTAAACTCTAGTTTGGAAGAAGGACGAGAATCATTTATAGGAACGCTTACATTCATGCAGAGAAAGCAACTATGGAGTGATGTTTGTATGCCTACTAAACGATAGATTGGAGGATGCTCGAGAGTCATATCTGGAAAGCTTACATTCATTTAGAGAAAGCAACTCTCTGGGGGTGGTTCGTAGGCCTGCTAAACTCTATTTTCAATGAAGTGTTCGAATCATATACAGGAACGCTTACATTCACTCAGAGAAAGCAACGTTGGGGTGGCCGTTTTTGAGCATACTAAACTCTACTTTGGAAGAGGTACGAGAGACATATATACGAACGCTTACATTAACACAGAGAAAGCAAATACGGGGTGCTGTAGTGCAGGCATGCTAAACTATAGATTGGAAGAAGTTCGAAAGCTGACAGTCACTTAGAGAAAGCAACTCTTGGCGGGTGATTTTTAGGTCTGCTAAATTGTATTTTGAAAGACGTACCAGAGTCATATACAAACGCTTACATTCATGCAGAGAAAGAAACTATGCGGTGATGTGTTGTTGGCATGCTAAACTGCAGTTTGGAAGGAGTTCGAGAGTGTTATATAGGATAGCTTACAGTCACCTAGAGAAAGCAACACTCGGGACAGCTATACAAGCCTCTAAACACTAATTAGCAGCAATTGTGAGAGTCAAACATGGGAATGGTTACATTCACGGAGAGAACACAACGTTTGGGTGGTGGTTTGTAGGCATAATAACTGTAGTTCGGAAGAAGTAGGAGAGTCATATGTATGAACGGTTACATTCACGCAGAGAAAGAAACTGTTGGGTGGTGTATGTACGCATGTTAATCTATACTTTGGAGGAAGTTCGAGAGTCATATCTGGGGAAAATTGCAGTCACTTAGAGAAAGCAACAATCGGGGGCCGTTTTGTAGATCTGCTAAATTCTATTTTGGAAGAAGAGTGAAATTCATATGTGGGAACGCTTATGTTCACTCAGAGAAATCAACGATAGGGCAGTGTTTCGTTGGGATGCTAAAGTGTAGTTTGGAAGAAGTTCGCGAGTCTTATATAAGAAAGCTTACAGTCACCTAGAGAAAGTAACTCTCGGCAGATTGTTTCTAAGCGTGCTAAACTCTAATTTGCATCAATTGTGAGAGTCAAACATGGGAACGCTTACATTCACTCAGAGAACGCAACGTTTGGGTGGTGGTTTGTAAGCATTCTAAACTGTATTTTGGAGGAAGTAGGAGAGTCATATATACGAATGCTTACATTCACGCAGAGAAAGCAACTCTGTGATCGTATTTTGTTGGCATGCTAAACTGTGGTTTGGAAGAAGTTCGAGAGCCTTATATAGGAAAGATTACAGTGACACAGAGAAAACAACTCTCTGTAGTTTGTTGGTAGGTCTACTAAACTGTAATTTGGATGATGTGTGAGAACGCTTGCATTCACTCAGAGAAAGAACTTTGTCGTGGTGGTTTGTAGGAATAACAACTGTAGTTCGAAGAAGTAGGAGAGTCATATATGAACGGTTACATTCACGCAGAGAAAGCAACTGTGGGGTGGCGTATGTAATCATCATAATCTGTAGTTTGGAGGAAGTTCGAGAGTCATATCTGGGGAAAATTAGAGTCATTTAGAGAAAGGAACAATCGGGGGCTGGTGTGTAGGTCTGCTAAATTCTATTTTGGAAAAAGAGTGAGAGTCATATATGGGAACGCTTATGTTCACTCAGAGAAATCAACGATGGGGCGCTGTATTGTTGGCATGCTAAACTGTAGTTTGGAAGAAGTTCGAGAGTCTTATATAGGAAAGTTTACAGTCACCTAGAGAAAGCAACTCACAGGAGGTGGTTTGTAAGCCGCTAAACTCTAATTTGGATGAAGTGAAAGAGGCATACATGGATACGCTTCATTCACTCAGAGAAAGGTAAATTGGGGTGCCGGTTTGTAGGTATACTAACTCCAGTTTGGAAGAAGTACTAGAGTCATATATATGAACGCTTATATGGACGCAGAGAAAGCAACTATGGGGTGGTGTTTTGCAGGCCTGCTAAAATATAGTTTGGAAGAAGTTCGAAAGCAGACAGTCACTTAGAGAAAGCAACTCTCGGCGGTTCATTTTTCGGTCTGCTGAATTGTATTTTGAAAGAAGTACCAGAGTCATATATTCAATCGCTTACATTCATGCAGAGAAAGGAACTGTGGGGTGGTGTTTTCTAGGCGTGCTAAACTCTAGTTTGGACGAAGTTTGAGAATCACATATAAGAAAGCTTAGAGTCACTTAGAGAAAGCAAATCTCTGGGTGTGGAATGTAGGCGTGCTAAACTCTATTTTGGTTTAGATTGAGAGTCATATATGGAAAGGGTTACATTCACTCAGAGAAAGCAACGATGGTGTGGTGGTTTGTAGGCATACTAAACTCTAGTTTGGAAGAAGTAGGAGAATGATATATGGGAACGCTTACATTCATGCAGAGAAAGCAATTATGGGGTGGCTTTTTTGTACCCATGCTAATCTCTAGTTTGGAAGAAGTTATATAGGAAAGCGTACACTCATTTATAGAAACCAACTTTCGGGGGATGAAGGGTAGGCCTGCAAAACTCTACTTTGGAAGAAGTGGGAGAGTCATATTGGGGACCACGTACATTGACTCAGAGAAATCGAGGATGGGGTTGTGTTTTGTAGGCATACTAAACTCTAGTTTGGAGAAAGTACGAGAATCATATATAGGAACGCTTACATTCATGCAGAGAAAGCAACTATGGAGTGAGGTTTGTATGCCTACTAAACTATAGTTTGGAGGAAGTTTAGAATCTTATATAGCAAAGCTTACAGTCACCTAGAGAGAGCAACTCTTGGGAGATGGTTTCTAAGCCTGATAATTTGCACCAACTCTTAAAGTCAAGTATGGGAAGGTTTACATCCACTCAGAACGCAAGGTTTGGGTTGCAGTTTGTGGCCTTAATTGTAGTTCGGAAGAAGTAGGAAAGTCATATATATGAACGGTTACATTCACGCAGACAAACCAGCTATGGAGTGATGTGTGTATGCCTACTAAACTATAGTTTGGAGGATGTTCGAGAGTCATATCTGGAAAGCTTACAGTCATTTAGAGAAAGAAACTCTCGGGGGGTGGTTCGTAGGCCTGCTAAACTCTATTTTCAAAGAAGTGTTAAAATCATATACAGGAACGCTTACATTCACTCAGAGAAAGCAACGTTGGGGTGGCCGTTTGTGAGCATACTAAACTCTACTTTGGAAGAGGTACGAGAAACATAAATACGAACGCTTACATTAACACAGAGAAAGCAAATACGGGGTGCTGTAGTGCAGGCATGCTAAACTATAGATTAGAAGTTCGAAAGCTGACAGTCACTTAGAGAAAGCAACTCTTGGCGGGTGATTTTTTAAGTCTGCTAAATTGTATTTTGAAAGACGTGTCAGAGTCTTATATACAAACGCTTACATTCATGCGTAGAAAGAAACTATGGGGTGATGTGTTGTGGGGATGCTAAACTGCAGTTTGGAAGAAGTTCGAGAGTGTTATGTAGGATAGCTTACAGTCACCTAGAGAAAGCAACACTCAGGAGAGCTTTGCAAGCCTGCTAAACTCTAACAAGCAGCGATTGTGAGAGTCAAACATGGGAACGCTTACATTCACGGAGAGAACACAACGTTTGGGTGGTGGTTTGTAGGCATAATAACTGTAGTTCGGAAGAAGTAGGAGAGTCATATATGAACGGTTACATTCACGAAGAGAAAGCAACTGTTGGGTGGCGTATGTATGCATGCTAATCTGTAGTTTGGAGGAATTTCGAGAGTCATATCTGGGGAAAATTACAGTCACTTAGAGAAAGCAACCATCGGGGGCCATTTTGTAGATCTGCTAAATTCTATTTTGAAAGAAGAATGAGAGTCATATATGGGAACGCTTATGATCACGAAGAGAAATCAACTATGGGGCGGTGGTTTTTTTGGCATGCTAAACTGTAGTTTGGAAGAAGTTCGCGAGTCTTACATAGGAAAGTTTACAGTCACCCAGAGAAAGCAACTCTCGGGAGATTGTTTCTAAGCATGCTAAATTCTAGATTGCATCAATTGTGTGAGTCAAACATGGGAACGCTTACATTGACTCAGAGAACGCAACGTTTGGGTGGTGGTTTGTAAGCATTCTAAACTGTATTTTGGAGGAAGTAGGAGAGTCATATATACGAATGCTTACATTCACGCAGAGAAAGCAACTCTGTGATCGTATTTTGTTGGCATGCTAAACTGTGGTTTCGAAGAAGTTCGAGAGCCTTACATAGGAAAGATTACAGTGACACAGAGAAAAACAAATCTCTGTAGTTTGTTGGTAGGTCTGCTAAACTGTAATTTGGATGAAGTGTGAGAACGCTTGCATTCACTCACAGAAAGAACGTTGTCATGATGGTTTGTAGGAATAAATGCTGTAGTTCAAAAGAAGTAGGAGAGTCATATATGAACGGTTACATTCACGCAGAGAAAGCAACTGTGGGGTGGCCTATGTAATCATCATAATCTAGTTTGGAGGAAGTTCGAGAGTCATATGTGGGAAAAATTAAAGTCACCTAGAGAATTGGAACCATCGGGTGTTGTGTAGGTCTGCTAAATTCTATTTTGGAAGAAGAGTGAGAGTCATATATGGGAACGCTTATGTTCACTCAGAGAAATCAACGATGGGGCGCTGTATTGTTGGCATGCTAAACTGTAGTTTGGAAGAAGTTCGAGAGTCTTATATAGGAAAGTTTACAGTCACCTAGAGAAAGCAACTCACAGGAGGTGGTTTGTGGGCCGCTAAACTCTAATTTGGATGAAGTGAAAGAGGCATACATGGATACGCTTCATTCACTCAGAGAAAGGTAAATTGGGTGCCGGTTTGTAGGTATACTAACTCCAGTTTGGAAGAAGTACGAGAGTCATATATATGAACGATTATATGGACGCAGAGAAAGCAACTATGGGGTGGTGTTTTGTAGGCATGATAAAATATAATTTGGAAGAAGTTCGAAAGCTGACAGTGACTTAGAGAAAGCAACTCTTGGCGGTTGATTTTGAGGTCTGCTAAATTGTATTTTGATAGAAGTACAAGAGTCATATATAAAATCGCTTATATTTATGCTGAGAAAGAAACTATGTGGTGATGTTTTGTTGGCGTGCTGAAATGTAGTTTCGAAGAAGTTCGACAGTCTTTTATAGGAAAGCTTACAGTCCCCCAGAGGAAGCAACTTTCGAGAGATAGTTTGTAAGCCTGCTTAACTCTACTTTGCATCATTTGGAACAGTCATACTTGGGAACGCTAACATTCTCTCAGAGAACGCAACGTTTGGTTGGTTGTTTGTAAGCATACTAAACTGTATTTTGGAAGAAGTAGCAGAGTCAAATATATGAGTGCTTACATTCACGCAGAGAGGGCAACTATGGGGTGGTGTTTTGTAGGCATGCAAATCTCTAGTTGCGAAGAAGTTAAGAGTAATAGGAAAGCTTACAGTCTCACAGAGAAAGCAACCCTTGGGGGCCGGTTTGTAGTTCTGCTAAATTCTATTTTGGATGAAGTGTGAATCATAAATGGGAACGCTAACATTCACTCAGAGAAAGCAAGGTTGCGGTGGTGATTTTTAGTCACACTAAACTGGAGTTTGGAGGAAGTACGAGAATAAAAGAATGCTTACATTCACTCAGAAAAAGCAACGTTGGGGAGGTGGTTGGTAGGTGTACTATATTTTGGAAGAAGTACGAGCGTGATGCATAGGAACGCTTACATTCACGCAAACTATGGGGTGGCCTTTTGTTGGCATGCTAAACTATGTCCCAAAGTCATATATAGTAAAGCTTATAGTGAGAGAAAGCAACTCTCGGGCGGTGTTTTGTAGGTCCGGCAAATTGCATTTTGAAAGCAGTCCGAGATTCATATAAGGGAAGGCCTATATCCACTCAGAGAAAGCAATGTTAGGCTGGTGGTTTGTAGGCATACTAAACTGTATTTTGGAACTCATATGTATGACTCTCACACTTGATCCAAATTAGAGTTCACCAGGCCTATAAACCACATCCTGAGAGTTGCTTTCTCTAGGTGAATGTAAGCTTTCCTATGTAAAACTCTCGAACTTCTTCCAAACTAAAGTTTAGCATGCCAACAATACACCACCGCATCGTTGCTTTCTCTGAGTGAACATAAGCATTCCCTTATATGAATCACTTTTTCCAAAATAGAATTTAGCAGACCTACAAACCAGTCCCCGATGGTTGATTTAGCTATGTGACTGTAATTTTCCCCAGATATGACTCTCAAACTTCCTCCAAAGTATAGATTAACATGCGTACATACACCACCCAACAGTTTCTTTCTCTGCGTGAATGTAACTGTTCATATATATGACTCTCCTACTTCTTCCGACCTACAGTTATTATGCCTACAAACCACCACCCAAACGTTGTGTTCTCTCCGTGAATGTAAGCTTTCCCATATTTGACTCTCACAATTGCTGCTAATTAGTGTTTAGAGGCTTGCAAAGCTGTCCCGAGTGTTGTTTTCTCTAGGTGACTGTAGCTATCCTATATAACACTCTGGAAGTCCTTTCAAACTGCAGTTTAGCATGCCAACAACACATCACCCCATAGTTTCTTTCTCTGCATAAATGTAAGCGTTTGTATATATGACTCTTGTACATCTTTCAAAATACAATTTAGCAGACCTAAAAATCACCCGCCAAGAGTTGCTTTCTCTAAGTGACTGTCAGCTTTCGAACTTCTTCCAATCTATAGTTTAGCATGCCTGCACTACAGCACCCCGTATTTGCTTTCTCTGTGTTAATGTAAGCGTTCCTATGTATGTCTCTCGTACCTCTTCCAAAGTAGAGTTTAGTATGCTCACAAACGGCCATCCCAACGTTGCTTTCTCTGAGTGAATGTAAGCGTTCCTGTATATGATTCGAACACTTCATTGAAAATAGAGTTTAGCAGGCCTACGAACCACCCCCAGAGAGTTGCTCTCTCTAAATGACTGTAAGCTTTCCAGATATGACTCTCAAACATCCTCCAATCTATCGTTTAGTAGGCATACAAACATCACTCCATAGTTGCTTTCTCTGCATGAATGTAAGCGTTCCTATAAATGATTCTCGTACTTCTTCCAAACTAGAGTTTAGTATGCCTACAAACCACAACCCCATCGTTGATTTCTCCGAGTGAATATACCCAGTCCCCCATATGACTCTCCCCTTCTTCCAAAGTAGAGTTTTGCAGGCCTACAAACCATCCCCCGAAAGTTGGTTTCTATAAATGACGGTACGCTTTCCTATATATTACTCTTTAACTTCTTGCAAAATAGAGATTTGCATGGCTACAAAAAAGCCACCCCATAATTGCTTTCTCTGCATGAATGTAAGCGTTCCCATATATCATTCTCCTACTTCTCTTCCAAACTAGAGTTCAGTACGCCTACAAACGACCACACCATCGTTGCTTTCTCTGAGTGAATGTAAGCCTTCCCATATATGACTCTCACTCTGAAACCAAAATAGAGTTTGGCACACCTACATTCCACACCCAGAGATTTGCTTTAAGCGACTCTAAGCTTTCTTATATGTGATTGTCAAACTTCGTCCAAACTAGAGTTTAGCATGCCTAGAAACCACCCCACAGTTGCTTTCTCTGCATGAATGTAAGCGTTCATATACATGACTCTCGTACTTCCTCCAAAATACAGTTTAGAATGCCTACAAACCACCACCCAAACGTTGCGTTCTCTGAATGAATGAAAGCATTCCCATGTTTGACTCTCACAATTGATGCAAAGTAGAGTTTAGCAGGCCAAGAAAGGCTCTCCCGAGAGTTGCTTTCTCTAGGTGACTGTAAGCTTTCCTAAATAAGACTCTCCAACTTCTTCCAAACTACAGGTTAACATGCCCACAAAACATCACCCCATGGTTTTTTCTTTGCATGAATGTAAGCATTAGTATATATGACTCTGGTACTTCTTTCAAAATACAATTTAGCAGACCTAAAAATCACCCACCAAGAGTTGCTTTCTCTAAATGACTGTTCAGGTTTGGAACTTCTTCCAAACTATAGCATGCTTACAAAACACCACCCCGTAGTTGCTTTCTCTGTGTGAATGTAAGCCTTCCCAAATATCATTCTCGTACTTCTTCCAAACTATTTAGTATGCCTACAAAAACCACCCCAGTGTTGTTTCTCTGAGGGAATGTAAGCGGTCCCATGTTTGACTCTCACACTTCATCCAAATTAGAGTTTAGCATGTGTACAAAAAAATCTCCCGAGAGTTGCTTTCCCTAGGTGACGGTAATCTTTCCTGTATAAGGTTCTCCAACTTCTTCCAAACTGCAGTTTAGCATGCCTACAAAACCTGACGCCATAAGTGCTTTCTCTGTGTGAATGTAAGTGTTCCTATATAGGACTCTCGTACTTCTTCCAAACTACAGTTTAGTATGCCCTACAAACCACCACCCAAACGTTGTTTTCTCTGAGTGAATGTAAGCGTTCCCATATATGACTCTCACACTTCAACCAAAATAACTCTATTTCAACCAAAATAACTCTACATTCCACACCCAGAGAGTTGCTTTCTCTACGTGACTGTAAACTTTCCTATATATGACTCTCAAACTTCGTCCAAACTAGAGTTTTGCAAGCCTACAAAACACCACCCCATAGTTGCATTCGGTGCCGGAATGTAAGCGGTTCTACATGTGATTCTCTTGCTTCTTCTAGGAACCACAACCACAACGTTGCTTTCACTGAGTTCCCATATATTATTCTAACACTTCATTGAAAATAGAGTTTAGCAGGCCTACGAAACACCCCCGAGGGTTGCTTTCTCTAAGTGACTGTAAGCTTCCCAGATATGGCTCTCGAACTTCCTCCAAACTATATTTTAGTAGGCATACAAACATCACTCCATAGTTGCTTTCTCTGCGTGAAGGTAAGCGTTCCTATATACAATTCTCGTACTTCTTCCAAACTAGAGTTGACTATGCCTACAAATCACAATCCCATCGTTGATTTCTCTGAGTGAATGCACGCGGTCCCCAATATGACTCTCTCCCACTTCCAAACTGGAGTTTTGCAGGTGTACAAAACATCCCCCGAGAGTTGGTTTCTATGACTGTACCCTTTCCTATATATTACTCCTTAACTTCTTCCAAACTAGAGATTAGCATGGCTACAAAAACGCCACCCCATAATTGCTTTCTCTACGCGAATGTAAGCGTTCCCATATATCATTCTCCTACTTCTTCCAAACTAGAGTTTAGTATGCCTACAAACCACCACGCCGTCGTTGCTTTCTCTGAGGGAATGTAAGCCTTCCCATATATGACTCTCACTCTTAAACCAAAATAGAGTTTAGCAGGCCTACATTCCACACCCAGAGATTTGCTTTCTCTAAGTGACTCTAAGCTTTCTTATATGTGATTCTCAAACTTCGTCCAAACTAGAGTTTAGCATGCCTATAAAACACCACCCCATAGTTACTTTCAGTGCGTCAAAATGTATGTGCTCCTATATGTGATTCTCCTGCTTCTTCCAAACTGCAGTTTAGTAAGCCTACAAACAACCCCATCATTGCTTTCTCTGAGTGAATGTAAGCGTTCTCATATATGACTCTCACACTTCAACCAAAACAGGGTTTTGCAGGCCTACAAACCACCCGCCAAAACTTGCTTTTTCAAAGTGGCTGTTACCTTTCCTATATAGGACTCTGGAACTTCTCCCAAGCTAGACTTTAATATGTCTAGCTGACACTACTCCGTAGTTGCTCTCGCTGTGTGAATGTAAGCGTTCCTATATATGAGTCTTGTACCTCTTCTTAACTAACATCTGGCATGCCAAAATAACACTCCCCCATAGTTGCTTTTTTTGAGTCAATGTAAACATTCCTATATATGTCTCTCGCACTTCTTCCAAACTAGAGTTGAATAAGTCTACAAACCAATCCCCGACAGCTGTTTTCTCTGAACGAATTTAAGCGTTCCTATATATGACTATGGCACTTCCTCCAAACTAGAGTTTAGAAAGCCTACACTCCACCCCTGTTCGTTGCTTTCTCTAAGTTACTGTAAGTTTTCCTATACATGGCTCTCAAAATTTTCCAAACTAGAGTTAGCATGCCTACTATACACCTACACATAATTGCTTTGTCTGAGTGAATATAAGCCTTCCTATATATGACTGTCGCACTTTTTCCAAATTAGAGTGTAGCCAGCCTGGAAAGCACCCCTTATAGTTGCTTTCATTGAGTGAATGTTAACATTCCTATGTATGACTCTCGCAACTTTTCCAATCTAAGATTTTAGCAATGCTACAAATCCCCCGCCGAGAGTTCCTATACATAACTGTCCTCTTTTTCCAAGCTAGAGTTTAGGAAGCCTAGAATCCGTCCCCCCGTAGACGCTTTATGTGAACGTAAGCGTTCCTATATATGACTCTCACCTTCCTCCAAACTAGAGCTTAGCAAGCCTACAAACCAACTCCCTATAATTGCTTTCTCTGAATGAATGATATCGTTCCTATATAAGACTCTCGAACTTCTTCCAAACCAGAGTTTAACAAGCCAAAAAAGCACCCCCCATAGATGCTTCCTCTAACTCAAGGCTAATATTCCTATATATGATTCAGCTTCTTCATCCAAACTAGAGTAAGGCAAGCCTACAAATCACACATCAATAGTTGCTTTCTATAAGTAAATGTAAGCATCCCTATATATGACTATAGCAATTCTTCCAAACTGGAGTTTAGCAAGCCTACAGACCCCAGGACTCCACTCCATAGTACCCTGGGCATTGGCGCCTGCCTGTCATGCAGGACATAGGGGCGGACGCTCATCTCAGACACGGCATTGGTGGATTGTAGGCTTTTTTAAGTTTTTGAATTGAAGAACTCTGAGAATTGGAATTCGGTTTAGGGTAAGGTTAGGTGTTAGGGACTAGGATTAGATTTAGGGGTTAGGGTTTTAGGTTAGAATTAGGGTTAGGATTACTGTTAGGGTTAGAGATTAGGATTATGTTTAGTGGTTGGGTTTAGGTTTAGGGTGAGAGGCAAGAGTAAGGGTCAGGGATTAGGGTTACTGTTAGGAGTTAGATTCGGGGCTTACGAAGGGTTTGGTTTAGTGATAGGGTTAGGGCTTACGTTTAACGGTGTGTGTTAGGGCACGGGCCCCGTCTAATGTACGGGGCACTGTGGGTGTGGAGCAAGGCTGCGTCCCCACTTCATCTTACCCTGGGTGTTGGGCTTCAACTGTCACGCAGGACAAAGGCAGAGGCTCATGAAACGCATGGTTAGGATTAAGGTTTAAGGTTAGGGTCAAGGTTGAGGGTTAGGGTGAGGGTTAACAGTTAGAGTTAGGGTAAGGGGGTTAGGGATAGGGTTAGGGTTAAGGGTTAGGTTTATGGTTCAGGTTTAAGGTTAGCATTAGAGGGTAGGGTTAGTGTAACTGTAGGTCAGTGTTGCGGTTAGATCTCTAGGCATTAGGGTAAAGGTCAGGGTTAGGGTTAAGAGTTAGGGTTAAGTTTAATGGTTAAGGATTGGGATTAGGGTTGAGGGTTAGGGTTAAAATTATGGGTAATGACTCAGGATCAAAGGTTAGGGTTATTTTTAGGCGTAGGGTTAGCGTAAGGGGTTAGGGTTAGTGTTAGTGTTGTTGGTAGGGTTAAGGTTAGGGTTGGCGTTTCAGAATTAGGGATTAGGTGTTATGGTTATGGCTAGGAGTTAGCGTTAGATTTACGATACAGGTCTTGTTCTCAGGGTGTCATGCATTAACGTTAAGATAAGGGGTTAAAGTTAGGGTTACGGTGAGCTTTACCTGTTAAGGTGAGCAGTAGGATCAGGGTTAGGTGTTATGTTCTGGGTTAGGGTTATGGGTGAGGGGTAGGGTTTATCCTTAGGGCACGGGCCCTGAATGCACTAGGAGGCGAAGTTAGGGGTCTGTGATGGTCGCTGGGAACCCACTCTATCGCACGCAGTGTATGGGCCTCTGGGTTTCATGCAGGACACTGTGGCAGAGCCGGCTTTCATGCATGGCTTAGTAGGATTGTAGGCTTTCAAAACTCTGAGAAAGCAAGAAGTCTGAGAATTAGATTTCAGGTTAGGATTACGGCACGGTTTAGGGATGAAGATTAGTGGTTAGGGTGAGGGCTTAGGGTTAAGGGTTAGGGTTAGGGTTAGGGTTGCTGGTAGGGTGAAGGTTAGGTTTGACGTTTTAGAATTAGGGATGAGGTGTTACGGTTATGACTATGGTTTAGGATTAGAATTACGGGATAGGGCTTCTTCTCAAGGTGTTATGCATTCACGTTAAGTTAAGGGGCTAAGTTAGGGTTACGGGGAGGTTTATGTTTTAAGGTGAGCAATAGGATCAGGGTTAGGTGTTATGTTCAGGGTGAGGGTTATCTGTTAGGGGTAGTGTTTATACTTAGCGTACGGGCCCTGTCTGCACTGGGCGGGGGGCGGGGGTTAGGGGGATGGGATTGTCCCCGGGAACACACTCTATCGTACGCTGGGTATGGGCTCCTGGGTTTCATGCAGGACACAGTGGCAGAGCCCCCTTTTACTCATGGCATGGGAGGATTGTAGGCTTTCTAAACTCTGAGAAAGCAAGAACTCTGAGAATTAGATTTAGCGGTAGGATTCTGGTAATGTTTAGGGATGAAGATTAGTGTCAGGGTGGGGTCTTGGGTTAGGGGTTGGGGTTAAAGGTTAGTGTTAGGTTTAACAGTTACAGTTAGGTTTACGGTTAAGTCTCAGGGTTCGGGTTAAGGTTTGGGTTTAGCGTTTGGCACAGGGGTAGGCTTCAGTGTTAGCTTCATGGTTAAAGATTAGGAGTAGGGTTAGTGTGAGGGTTAAGGGTAAGGGTCAAGATTAAGGGTTCAGGTTGGGGTTAGGCTTAGGTTTAGGGTTAGGGGTCAAGGGTTAGGATTAGGGTTAAGTGTTGGGCTTAGGGTTGGGGTTTAGTGTTAAGTTTATCGTTAAGGATTAGGGTTAGGGTCAGGGTTAAATGCTTGGGTGCGGGTAATGGTTAGGGTCAGGGTTAAGGTTTATGGATAGGGTTAGTGTTAAGGGTTTACGGGTAGGTTTAGGGTTCAGGGTTAGAGTTAGCATTAGGGCTTAAGGTTAGGATTAGGTGGTAGGTTAGATTTTAGGGTTAGATCTAGGCGTTAGAGTAAGGGTTAAGAGATAGGGTTAGGTTTAATGCTTAGGATTAGGGTTAGGGTTTGGGGTTAAAGTAAGTGTTAGGGGTTGGGTTTAAGGATCAAAGGTTAGTGTTATTTTTAGCTGTAGTGTTAGGGTTAGGGATAAGGGATAAGGTTGGCGTGAGGGTTTTCCTTACTGTTAGGGTTAAGGTCAGGCTTAGATTAAAGGTTAAGGTTAGGGTCAGCGTTAAGGGTTAGGGTGAGGGTTAACGGTTACGGTAAAGGTTAAGCGTTAGTGTTAGGGATTAGAGATTAGGGTTTTTGGTAAGTGTTAGGGTTAGGAGTTAGTGTTTTATGAAGGGGTATGGTTAGAATTAGGATTGGGTTAGTCTTAGGGTTAGGTTTAGGAGTTAGGTTTAGGGTAAAAGGATAGGATTAGGGTTAAGGGTTGGGCTCAGGTTTAGGGTTAAAGTTTAGTGTTAGGGTTAATGTTTAGTGTTATGGTCCAGTTTAAGTGTTAGGGTGAGGGTTAACGGTTAGGATTAGGCTTAGAGGTTGGGGATATAGTGAGGGTTCAGTGTTAGGGTTAGGTTTAGGGTTCAGGGTTAAGGTTAGCTGTAGGGGTTATGGTTAGGGTTAGGTGTTAGGTTAGTGTCAGGGTTAGGTCTAGTCGTGAGGGTAAGGTTTAGGGTTAGCTTTAAGAGCTAGGGTTAGGTTTAATGGTTAGGATTAGGATTACGGTTAAAGGTTAGGGTAATGCTCAGGGGTTAGGGTGAAGGGTTAAGGGTTTTTGTTAGGCATAGCGTTGGGGTTAGAAGTAAGGGTTACTGTCAGTGTTAGGGTTGTAGGCAGGGTTACGGTTAGAGTTAGCGGTTTAGAATTAGGGTTAGGGATTAGGTGTTACAGTGACGACTAGGAGATAGGGTTAGAATTATGGGATAGGGGTTGTTCTCAGGAAATGGGTTATGCACTAACGTTAGGATAAGAGGTTAAAGTTAGGCTCATGGTGAGGTTTCCGTGTTAAGGGGAGAAATAGGAACAGGGTTAGGTGTTATGTTCAGGGTGAGGGATATCTGTTACAGGTATTGTTTATGCTTAGCGCACGGGCCCTGTCTGCCTTAGGCGGGGGTGGAGGGAGGTTAGGGGACTGGGATTGTCACCAGGATCCCACTGTATCGTACTCTGGGTATGGGCCCGTAGGTTTGATGCAGGACACAGTGGTAGAGCCTCCTTTCACGCATGGCATGGGAGGATTGCAGGCTTTCTAAACTCTAAGAAAGCAAGAAGTCTGAGAATTAGATTTAGGGTTAGGATTATGGTTAGGGTTAAGGATTAAGTTTAGTGTTAGGGTGAGGGCTTAGGGTTAGGGATTAGGGTTAGGGTTAATGGTTACTCTTAGGTTTAACGGTTACAGTTCGGTTTAGGGTTGTGGTTTACGGTTAGGGTTAAGATGAGGGATTAGGGTTTGGTATAGGGTTAGGGTTAAGTACAGGGTTAGGGTTAAGTGTTAGGTTTACGGTTGAAGATTAGGATTAGGGTTAGGATTAAAGGTTAGCGTGAGAGTTAACGGTTAGGGTTAAGGTTAAGAGTTAGGGTTAGGGTTTACGTTTAGGGTTATGGGTTAGGGTTAGCTTTAGGGTTCGAGTTATGTGTTAGGGTTTGTGTTAGAGGTTAGGGTTAGGTTTACTGGTCACGGTTAGGGTTACGTTTAGGGGTTAGCATTAGGGTTAAGGATTAGGTTTAGGATAAGGGTTTAGAGTTAGTGTTGGGCTTTAGGCTCGGGGCTTAGGTTCAGGGTCAGGGGTTAGCGTTGGTGGTAGGGCTTAGATTTATCGGTCAGTTTAAGGGCACAGGACCTGGTTAATCTACTGTGAGAGGGGTGCGGTCGGAGTCATCACGAAAGCACAACATCATTCCCTGGGCCCTGGGACAAGATCTACATGCAGGACTCAGGCGGGGCCTCATCTCACACATGGCATGGCTGTATTGTAGGCTTGCTTCACTCGGGAATGGAAGTAGTGTGAGAATTAGGGTTAGGGTTGGGGTTAGGGGTTTCGAGTTAGGGGTTAGGCTTGGAGTCAGGGTCAGGTGCTAGGGATTAGTGGTTAGGGTTAGAGTTAGTGTTACGGGTTAGGTGTTAACTCTGGTTTAGGGGGCCAGGGTAAGGTTTAGGTTTGGAGTTAGCGTTAGTGTTAAGGGATAGGGTTAGGGTTAAGGGTTAGGCTTAGGGTAAGGGTTCAGGTTTAGGGTTAGGGTCAGGGTTAAGGTTTAGGGTGAGGGTTAACAGTTAGGGATAGGGTTAGGGGGTTAGGGATAGGATTAGGTTTAAGGGTTAGGTTTATGGTTCAGGTTTAAGGTTAACATTAGGGGGTTAGGGTTAGTGTTAACTGTAAGTCAGTGTTAGGGTTAGATCTCTAGGCATTAAGGTAAAGGTTAGGTTTAAGGTTAAGTGTTAGGGTTATGTTTAATGGTTAGGCTTGGGATTAGGGTTAAGTGTTAGGGTTAAGGTTAGGGGTTATGACTAAGGATCAACGGTTAGGGTTATTTTTATGCGTAGGGTTAGGGTAAGGTGTTAGGGTTAGTGTTAGTGTTGTTGGTAGGGTTAAGGTTAGGGTTGGCGTTTCAGAATTCGGGATCAGGTGTTATGGTTATGGCTAGGAGTTAGCGTTAGAATTACAGTATAGTGCTTTTTCTCAGGGTGTCATGCATTAACGTTAAGATAAGGTGTTAAAGTTAGGGTTATGGTGAGCTTTACCTCTTAAGGTGAGCAGTATGATCAGGGTTAGGTGTTATGTTCTGGGTTAGTCTTATGGGTGAGGGGTAGGGTTTATGCTCTGGGCACGGGCCCTGTATGCACTAGGAGGCAAAGATAGGGGTCTGTGATGGTCGCTGGTAACCTACTCTATCGTATGCAGTGTATGGGCCTCTGGTTTCCTGCAGGACACTGTCGCAGAGCGGGCTTTCATGCATGGCTTAGTAGGATTGTAGGCTTTCAAAACTCTGAGAAAGCAAGAAGTCTGAGAATTAGATATCGGGTTAGGATTACGGCACGGTTTAGGGATGAAGATTAGTGTTAGGGTGAGGGCTTAGGGTTAAGGGTTAGGGTTAGGGTTAGGGTTGATGGTAGGTTGAAGTTTAGGGTTGGCACTTTAGAATATGGATGAGGTGTTATGGTTATGGCTAGGGGTTAGGTTTAGAATTATGGGATAGGGCTTCTTCTTTGGGTGCTATGCATTAACGTTAACATAAGGGGATAAATTAGTGTTATGGTTAGGTTTATGTTTTAAGGTGAGCAACAGGATCAGGGTTAGGTTTTATGTTTGGAGTTAGGGTTATCTGTTAGGGATAGTGTTTTTGCTTAGCGCACGGGCCCTGTCTTCACCAGGAGGGGGGGGTTAGGGACTAGGATTGCCACTGGGAACCCGCTCTATCATGCACTAGTTATGGGCCCCCGGGTTTCTTGCAGGACACAGTGGCAGAGCCTCCTTTTACTCATGACGTGGGAGAATTGTAGGCTTTCTAAACTCTGAGAAAGCAAGAAGTTTGAGAATTAGATTTAGGGGTAGGTTTATGGTAATGTTTAGGGATGAAGGTTAGTGTTAGGGTGCGTTCTTAAGGTCAGTGGTTAGGGTTAAAGGTTAGTGTTAGGTTTAACCGTTACAGTCAGGTTTATGGTTATGTTTTAGGGTTAGGGTTAAGGTTAAGGTTTAGCGTTTGGTACAGTGTTAGGCTTAAGTTTTAGCTTTAGGGTTAAAGATTAGGATTAGGGTTAGGGTTAAGGGCTAGTGTGAGGGTTAATGATAAGGATCAAGACTAAGGGCTAGGGTTTTTGTTAGTGTTAGGAATAAGTCTTCGTGTAGGCTTTAGGGTTAGCGTTAAGTGTTATGGTTAGGGTTAGGTTTAGGGTTCATGGTTAGTGTTATGTTTAGGGGTTAGTGTTAGGGTTAGGGCTTAGGTTTAGGGTAAGGTTTTAGAGTTCGTGTTCAGCGTTACGGTCGGAGCTTATGTTTACCGTTAGGGGTTAGTGTTAGTGTTAGGGCTGAGATTTAGCTTTTAGTTTAAGGGCACAGGACCTGTTTTATCTACGGTGAGAAGGGTGCTGTCGGAGTCTCCATGAAAGCACAAAATCGTTCCCTGATCCTTGGGAAAGGACCTACATGCAGGACTCAGGTGGAGCCTCATCTCACGCATAGTATAGCTGTATTGTAGGCTTGCTTCACTCTGAGAATGGAAGTAGTGTGAGAATCAGGGTTAGGGTTTGGGTTAGGGGTTTGGAGTTTGGGATTATGGTTCGAGTCAGGGTTAGGTCCTAGGGATTAGGAGTTAGGGTTAGTGTTAGGGATAGGGGTTAGTTGTTGGGTTTGGGTTAGGGTGCTAGGGTTAGGTTTAGGGTTGGGGTTAATATTAGGGTTAGCGTTTAGGGTTAAAGGATAGGATTATGGTTAAGGGTTTGGCTTAGGGTTAGGGTTAAGGGTTAGTGTTAAGGTTTAGGGTTAAGTTCAGGGTTACGTGTTAGGGTGAGGGTTAACAGTTAGGGTTATGGTTAGCGTCTTAGGGATAGGGTTAGGGTTAGAGTTAGGGGTTAGGATTAAGGGTGAAGTGTTAGGGTTATTTTTAGGCATAGTTTTAAAGTTAGGGGCTAGGGTAATGTTTGGTTTGATGGTAGGTTTAAGGTTAGGGTTAGCAGTTTAGAATTCGCATTAGGGATTAGGTGTTATGGTTATGGCTTGGAGTTAGGGTTAGAATTCAGAGATAGGAGTTGTTCTCAGGGTAAGTGTTATGCATTAACGTTATGATAAGGGGTTAAATTTAGGGTTATGGTGAGATTTACATTTTAAGGTGAGCAATGGGATCAGGGTCAGGTGTTATGTTCAGGGTTATGGTTAGGGGTGAGGGGTAGGGTTTATGCTTACGACTCGGGCCCTGTCTGCACTAGGCAGGGGGGGAGGGGTTTGGGGTTGCGATTGTCGTCGGGAACCCACTCTAGTGTATGCTGAGTATGGGCACTGGGGTTTCCGGCAGGACACAGTGGTAGAGCCTCCTTTTATTCATGGCATGGGAGGATTGTAGGCTTTCTAACGCTGAGAAAGCAAGAAGTCTGATAATTAGATTTAGGGTTAGGATTATAGTTAGGGTTAGGAATGAGGTTAGTGCTAGGGTGAGGGATTAGGGCTAGGGATTATGGGTAGAGTTAAGGTTAAATGTTAGAGTTAGGTTTAACGGTTACAGTTAGGTTTAGGGTTACGTTTTAGGGTGAGGGTTATGGTTAGGGGTTAGG
>NW_027182872.1:750000-765000 GCF_041146395.1 Eulemur rufifrons | reverse complement strand
TTAGGGCTTAAGGTTAGGATTAGTCGGTAGGTTATATTTAGGGTTAGATCTAGGCGTTAGGGTAAGGTCTAGCGTTAGGGTTAAGAGATAGGGTTAGGTTTAATGCTTAGGATTAGGGTTAGGGTTTGGGGTTAAAGTAAGTGTTAGGGGTTAGGTTTAAGGATCCAAGGTTAGGGTTATTTTTAGCTGTAGTGTTAGGGTTAGGGATAAGAGATCCCATTAGCATTAAGGGTCTTCCTTACTGTAGGGTTAAGGGTTAGGCTTAGAGTTAAAGGTTAAGGTTAGGGTCAGTGTTAAGATTTAGGGTGAGGGTTAACGGTTAGGGTAAAGGTTAAGCGTTAGGGTTAGGGATTAGTGATTAGGATTTTTGGTTAGTGTTAGGGTTAGCGGTTAGGAGTTAGTGTTTTATGAAGGGGTATGGTTAGAATTAGGATTGGGGTTAGAGTTAGGGTGAGGTATACGGGTTAGGTTTAGGGGTTAGTTTTAGGGTAAAAGGATAGGATTAGGGTTACGGGTTGGGCTTAGGTTTAGGGTTAAAGTTTACTGCTAGGGTTAGGGATAGGGTTCAGGGTTAGCTTTAGGGGTTCTGGTTAGTGTTAGGTGTTAGGTTAGTGTCAGCGTTAGGTCTAGTCGTGAGGGTAAGGTTTAGGGTTAGCTTTAAGAGCTAGGGTTAGGTTTAATGGTTAGGATTAGGATTAGGGTTAAGGGTTAGGGTAAGGCTTAGGGGTTAGGGTGAAGGGTTAGGGTTTTTGTTAGGCATAGCGTTGGGGTTAGAAGTAAGGGTTACTGTCAGTGTCAGGGTTGTAGGTAGGGTTACGGTTAGGGTTAGCGGTTTAGAATTAGGGTTAGGGATTAGGTGTCACAGTTATGACTAGGAGATAGGGTTAGAATTATGGGATAGGGGTTGTTCTCAGGAAATGGGTTATGCATTAACGTTAGGATAAGAGGTTAAAGTTAGGCGCACGGTGAGGTTTACGTGTTAAGGGGAGAAATAGGAACAGGGTTGGGTGTTATGTTCAGGGTTAGGGTTATCTGTTAAAGGTATTGTTTATGCTTAGCGCACGGGCCCTGTCTGCATTAGCCGGGCGGGGGGAGTTTAGGGGGCTGGGATTGTACCCGGGAACCCACTCTATCATACTCTGGGTATGGGCCCGTGGGTTTCATGCAGGACACAGTGGTAGAGCCTCCTTTGACGCATGGCATGGAAGGATTGCAGGCTTTCTAAACTCTAAGAAAGCAAGAAGTCTGAGAATTAGATTTAGGGTTAGGATTCTGGTTAGGGTTAAGGATGAAGTTTAGTGTTAGGGTGAGGGCTTAGGGTTAGGGCTTAGGGTTAGGGTTAAAGGTTACTCTTAGGTTTAATGGTTACACTTTTTTTTAGGGTTGAAGTTTACGGTTAGGGTTAAGATGAGGGGTTAGGGTTTGGTACAGGGTTAGGGTTAAGTGTTAGGTTTAGGGTTGAAGATTAGGATTAGGGTTAGGATTAAAGGTTAGCGTGAGAGTTAACGCTTAGGGTTAAGCTTAAGAGTTAGGGGTTAGGGTTAGGTTTAGGGTTCGTTTTAGGGTTAGAGTTATGTGCTATGGTTTGTGTTAGAGGTTAGGGTTAGGTTTACTGGTCACGGTGAGGGTTACGTTTAGGGGTTAGCATTAGGGTTAGGGTTAAGGGATAGGATTAGGGTTAAGTGTTGGGAGTAGGGTGAGGGTTTAGTGTTAGGGTTATCATTAAGGATTAGGGGTAGGGTCAGGGTTAAATGCTTGGGTGCGGGTAATGGTTAGGGTCAGGGTTAAGGTTCACGGATAGGGTTAGTGTTAAGGGTTACGGGTAGGTTTAGGGTTCAGGGTTAGAGTTAGCATTAGGGCTTAAGGTTAGGATTAGGCGGTAGGTTCGATTTAGGGTTAGATCTAGGCGTTAGGGTAAGGGCTAGCGTTAGGGTTAAGAGATAGGGTTAGGTTTAATGCTTAGGATTAGGGTTAGGGTTTGGGGTTAAAGTAAGTGTTAGGGGTTAGGTTTAAGGATCAAAGGTTAGGGTTATTTTTAGCTGTAGTGTTAGGGTTAGGGGTCGGGATCCCATTAGCATTAAGGGTCTTCCTTACTGTAGGGTTAAGTGTTAGGCTTAGAGATAAAGGTTAAGGTTAGGATCAGTGTTAAGATTTAGGGTGAGGGTTAACGGTTAGGGTAAAGGTTAAGCGTTAGGGTTAGGGATTAGTGATTAGGGTTTTTGGTTAGTGTTAGGGTTAGCGGTTAGGAGTTAGTGTTTTATGAAGGGGTATGGTTAGAATTAGGATTGGGGTTAGAGTTAGGGTGAGGTATAGGGGTTAGGTTTAGGGGTTAGTTTTAGGGTAAAAGGATAGGATTAGGGTTACGGGTTGGGCTTAGGATTAGGGTTAAAGTTTACTGCTAGGGTTAGGGATAGGGTTCAGGGTTAGCTTTAGGGGTTTTGGTTAGGGTTAGGTGTTAGGTTAGTGTCAGGGTTAGGTCTAGTCGTGAGGGTAAGGTTTAGGGTTAGCTTTAAGAGCTAGGGTTAGGTTTAGTGGTTAGGATTAGGATTAGGGTTAAGGGTTAGGGTAAGGCTTAGGGGTTAGGGTGAAGGGTTAGGGTCAAGGGTTAGGGTTTTTGTTAGGCATAGCGTTGGGGTTAGAAGTAAGGGTTACTGTCAGTGTTAGGGTTGTAGGTGGGGTTACGGTTAGGGTTAGCGGTTTAGAATTAGGGTTAGGGATTAGATGTCACAGTGATGACTAGGAGATAGGGTTAGAATTATGGGATAGCGGTTGTTCTCAGGAAATGGGTTATGCATTAACGTTAGGATAAGAGGTTAAATTTAGGCGCACGGGGAGGTTTACGTGTTAAGGGGAGAAATAGGAACAGGGTTGGGTGTTATGTTCAGGGTTAGGGTTATCTGTTAAAGGTATTGTTTATGCTTAGCGCACGGGCCCTGTCTGCATTAGGCGGGCGGGGGGAGTTTAGGGGGCTGGGATTGTACCCGGGAACCCACTCTATCATACTCTGGGTATGGGCCCGTGGGTTTCATGCAGGACACAGTGGTAGAGCCTCCTTTCACCCATGGCATGGGAAGATGGCAGGCTTTCTAAACTCTAAGAAAGCAAGAAGTGTGAGAATGACATTTAGGGTTGGATTATGGTTAGGGTTAAGGATGAAGTTTAGTGTTAGGGTGAGGGCTTAGGCTTAGGTATTAGGGTTAGTGTTAAAGGTTACTCTTAGGTTTAACGGTTACACTTTGGTTTAGGGTTGAGGTTTACGATTAGGGTTAAGATTAGGGGTTAGGTTATGGTACAGGGTTAGGGTTAAGTGTTAGGTTTAGTGTTAAAGATTAGGATTAGGGTTAGGATTAAAGGTTAGCGTGAGAGTTAACGCTTAGGGTTAAGGTTAAGAGTTAGGGTTTAGGGTTAGGGTTAGGGATAGGGTTAGTTTTAGTTAGTTTAGTGCTATGGTTTGTGTTAGAGGTTAGGGTTAGGTTTACTGGTCACGGTTAGGGTTACGTTTAGGGGTTAGCATTAGAGTTAGGGTTAGGGTTAGGGTTAAGGGATAGGATTAGGGTTAAGTGTTGGGCTTAGGTTTAGGGTTTAGTGTTAAGGTTAGCATTAAGGTTTAGGGTTAGGGTCAGGGTTAAATGCTTGGGTGCAGGTAATGGTTAGAGTCAGGGTTAAGGTTCACGGATAGGGTTAGTGTTAAGGGTTACGGGTAGGTTTAGGGTTCAGGGTTAGTGTTAGCATTAGGACTTAAGGTTAGGATTAGGCGGTAGGTTCGATTTAGGGTTAGATCTAGGCGTTAGGGTAAGGGGTAGCGTTAGGGTTAAGAGATAGGGTTAGGTTTATTGCTTAGGAGTAGGGTCAGGGTTTGGGGTTAAAGTAAGTGTTAGGGGTTAGGTTTAAGGATCCAAGGTTAGGGTTATTTTTAGCTGTAGTGTTAGGGTTAGGGATAAGGGATCCCATTAGCATTAAGGGTCTTCCATACTCTAGGGTTAATGGTTAGGCTTAGAGTTAAAGGTTAAGGTTAGGGTCAGTGTTAAGATTTGGGGTGAGGGTTAACGGTTAGGGTAAAGGTTAAGCGTTAGGGTTAGGGATTAGTGATTAGGGTTTTTGATTAGTGTTAGGGTTAGGGGTTAGGAGTTAGTGTTTTATGAAGGGGTATGGTTAGAATTAGGATTGGGGTTAGAGTTAGGGTGAGGTATAGGGGTTAGGTTTAGGGGTTAGTTTTAGGGTAAAAGGATAGGATTAGGGTTACGGGTTGGGCTTTGGTTAGGGTTAAAGTTTACTGCTGGGGTTAGGGATAGGGTTCAGGGTTAGCTTTAGGGGTTCTGGTTAGGGTTAGGTGTTAGGTTAGTGTCAGGGTTAGGTCTAGTCGTGAGGGTAAGGTTTAGGGTTAGCTTTAAGAGCTAGGGTTAGGGTTAGTTTCAGGGTTAGAGTTATGTGCTATGGTTTGTGTTAGAGGTTAGGGTTAGGTTTACTGGTCAAGGTTAGGGTTACGTTTAGGGGGTAGCATTATGGTTAGGGTTAGGGTTAGGGTTAAGGAATAGGATTAGGGTTAAGTTTTGGGCTTAGGGTTAGGGTTTTGTGTTAAGGTTAGCATTAAGGATGAGGGTTAGGGTCAGGGTTAAATGCTTGGGTGTGGGTAATGGTTAGGGTCAGGGTTAAGGTTCACGGATAGGGTTAGTGTTAAGGGTTACGGGTAGGTTGAGGGTTTAGGGTTAGAGTTAGCATTAGGTCTTAAGGTTAGGATTAGGCGGTAGGTTATATTTAGGGTTAGATCTAGGCGTTAGGGTAAGGGCTAGCGTTAGGGTTAAGAGATAGGGTTAGGTTTAATGCTTAGGATTAGGGTTAGGGTTTGGGGTTAAAGTAAGTGTTAGGGGTTCGGTTTAAGGATCCAAGGTTAGGGTTATTTTTGGCTGTAGTGTTAGGGTTAGGGATAAGGGATCCCATTAGCATTAAGGGTCTTCCTTACTGTAGGGTTAAGGGTTAGCCTTAGAGTTAAAGGTTAAGGTTAGGGTCAGTGTTAAGATTTAGGGTGAGGGTTAACGGTTAGGGTAAAGGTTAAGCATTAGGGTTAGGTATTAGTGATTAGGGTTTTTGGTTAGTGTTAGGGTTAGCGGTTAGGTGTTAGCGTTTTATGAAGTGGTATGGTTAGAATTAGGATTGGGGTTAGAGTTAGGGTGAGGTATAGGGGTTAGGTTTAGGGGTTAGTTTTAGGGTAAAGGATAGGATTAGGGTTACGGGTTGGGCTTAGGTTTAGGGTTAAAGTTTACTGCTAGGGTTAGGGATAGGGTTCAGGGTTAGCTTTAGGGGTTCTGGTTAGGGTTAGGTGTTAGGTTAGTGTCAGGGTTAGGTCTAGTCGTGAGGGTAAGGTTTAGGGTTAGCTTTAAGATCTAGGGTTAGGTTTAATGGTTAGGATTAGGATTAGGGTTAAGGGTTACGGTAAGGCTTAGGGGTTAGCGTGAAGGGTTAGGGTCAAGGGTTAGGGTTTTTGTTAGGCATAGAGTTGGGGTTAGAAGTAAGGGTTACTGTCAGTGTTAGGGTTGTAGGTAGGGTTACGGTTAGGGTTAGCGGTTTAGAATTAGGGTTAGGGATTAGGTGTCACAGTGATGACTAGGAGATAGGGTTAGAATTATCGGATGGGGTTGTTCTCAGGAAATGGGTAATTCATTAACGTTAGGATAAGAGGTTAAAGTTAGGTGCACGGTGAGGTTTACGTGTTAAGGGGAGAAATAGGAACAGAGTTGGGTGTTATGTTCAGGGTTAGGGTTATCTGTTAAAGGTATTGTTTATGCTTAGCGCACGGGCCCTGTCTGCATTAGGCGGGCGGGGGGAGTTTAGGGGGCTGGGATTCTACCCGGGAACCCACTCTATCATACTCTGGGTATGGGCCCGTGGGTTTCATGCAGGACACAGTGGTAGAGCCTCCTTTCACGCATGGCATGGGAGGATTGCAGGCTTTCTAAACTCTAAGAAAGCAAGAAGTCTGAGAATTAGATTTAGGGTTAGGATTCTGGTTAGGGTTAAGGATGAAGTTTAGTGTTAGGGTGAGGGCTTAGGGTTAGGGATTAGGGTTAGGGTTAAAGATTACTCTTATTTTTAACGGTTACACTTTGGTTTAGAGTTGAGGTTTACGGTTAGGGTTAAGATGAGGGGTTAGGGTTTGGTACAGGGTTAGGGTTAAGTGTTAGGTTTAGGGTTGAAGATTAGGATTAGGGTTAGGATTAAAGGTTAGCGTGAGAGTTAACGCTTAGGGTTAAGGTTAAGAGTTAGTGTTTAGGGTTAGGGTTAGGGATAGGGTTAGTTTTAGGTGTAGAGTTATGTGCTATGGTTTGTGTTAGAGGTTAGGGTTAGGTTTACTCGTCACAGTTAGGTTTAGTTTAGGGGGTAGCATTAGGGTTAGGGTTAGGGTTAAGGGATAGGATTAGGGTTAAGTGTTGGGCGTAGGTTTAGGGTTTAGTGTTAGGGTTAGCATTAAGGATTAGGGTTAGGGTCAGGGTTAAATGCTTGGGTGCGGGTAATGGTTAGGGTCAGGGTTAAGGTTCACGGATAGGGTTAGTGTTAAGGGTTACGGGTATGTTTAGGGTTCAGAGTTAGTGTTAGCATTAGGGCTTAAGGTTAGGATTAGGCGGTAGGTTAGATTCAGGGTTAGAACTAGGCGTTAGGGTAAGGGCTAGCGTTAGGGTTAAGAGATAGGGTTAGGTTTAATGCTTAGGATTAGGGTTAGGGTTTGGGGTTAAAGAAAGTGTTAGGGGTTAGTTTTAAGTATCCAAGGTTAGGGTTATTTTTAGCTGTAGTGTTAGGGTTAGGGATAAGGGATCCCATTAGCATTAAGGGTCTTCCTTACTGTAGGGTTAAGGGTTAGGCTTAGAATCAAAGGTTAAGGTTAGGGTCAGTGTTAAGATTTAGGGTGAAGGTTAACGGTTAGGGTAAAGGTTAAGCGTCAGGGTTAGGGATTAGTGATTAGGGTTTTTGGTTAGTATTAGTGTAAGCGGTTAGGAGTTAGTGTTTTATGAAGGGGTATGGTTAGAATTAGGATTGGGGTTAGAGTTAGGGTGAGGTATAGGGGTTAGGTTTAGGGGTTAGTTTTAGGGTAAAAGGATAGGATTAGGGTTACGGGTTGGGCTTAGGTTTAGGGTTAAAGTTTACTGCTAGGGTTAGGGATAGGGTTCAGGGTTAGCTTTAGGGGTTCTGGTTAGGGTTACGTGTTAGGTTAGTGTCAGGGTTAGGTCTAGTCGTGAGGGTAAGGTTTAGGGTTAGCTTTAAGAGCTAGGGTTAGGTTTAATGGTTAGGATTAGGATTAGGGTTAAGGGTTAATGTAAGGCTTAGGGGTTAGGGTGAAGGGTTAGGGTCAAGGTTTATGTTAGGCATAGCGTTGGGGTTAGAAGTAAGGGTTAGTGTCAGTGTTAGGGTTGTAGGTAGGGTTACGGTTAGGGTTAGCGGTTTAGAATTAGGGTTAGGGATTAGGTGTCACAGTGATGACTAGGAGATAGGGTTAGAATTATGGGATAGCGGTTGTTCTCAGGAAATGGGTTTTGCATTAACTTTAGGATAAGAGGTTAAAGTTAGGCGCACGGTGAGGTTTACGTGTTAAGGGGAGAAATAGGAACAGGGTTGGGTGTTATGTTCAGGGTTAGGGTTATCTGTTAAAGGTATTGTTTATGCTTAGCGCACGGGCCCTGTCTGCATTAGGCGGGCGGGGGGAGTTTAGGGGGCTGGGATTGTACCCGGGAACCCACTCTATCATACTCTGGGTGTGGGCCCGTGGGTTTCATGCAGGACACAGTGGTAGAGCCTCCTTTCACGCATGGCATGGGAGGATTGCAGGCTTTCTAAACTCTAAGAAAGCAAGAAGTCTGAGAATTAGATTTAGGGTTAGGATACTGGTTAGGGTTAAGGATGAAGTTTAGTGTTAGGGTGAGGGCTTAGGGTTAGGGATTAGGGTTAGGGTTAAAGGTTACTCTTAGGTTTAACGGTTACACTTTAATTTAGGGTTGAGGTTTACGGTTAGGGTTAAGATGAGGGGTTAGGGTTTGGTACAGGGTTAGCGTTAAGTGTTAGGTTTAGGGTTGAAGATTAGGATTAGGGTTAGGATTAAAGGTTAGCGTGAGAGTTAACGCTTAGGGTTAAGGGTAAGAGTTAGGGTTTAGGGTTAGGGTTAGGGTTAGTTTTAGGGTTAGAGTTAAGTGCTATGGTTTGTGTTAGAGGTTAGGGTTAGGTTTACTGGTCACGGTTAGGGTTACGTTTAGGGGTTAGCATTAGGGTTAGGGTTAAGGGATAGGATTACGGTTAAGTGTTGGGCTTAGGGTTAGGGTTTAGTGTTAAGGTTAGCATTAAGGATTAGGGTTAGGGTCAGGGTTAAATGCTTGGGTGCGGGTAATGGTTAGGGTCAGGGTTAAGGTTCACGGATAGGGTTAGTGTTAAGGGTTACGGGTAGGTTTAGGGTTCAGGGTTAGTGTTAGCATTAGGGCTTAAGTTTAGCATTACGCGGTAGGTTAGATTTAGGGTTAGATCTAGGCGTTAGGGTAAGGGCTAGCGTTAGGGTTAAGAGATAGGGTTAGGTTTAATGCTTAGGATTAGGGTTAGATTTTGGGGTTAAAATAAGTGTTAGGGGTTAGGTTTAAGGATCCAAGGTTAGGGTTATTTTTAGCTGTAGTGGTAGGGTTAGGGATAAGGGATCCCATTAGCATTAAGGGTCTTTCTTACTGTAGGGTTAAGTGTTAGGCTTAGAATTAAAGGTTAAGGTTAGGGTCAGTGTTAAGATTTAGGGTGAGGGTTAACGGTTAGGGTAAAGGTTAAGCGTCAGGGTTAGGGATTAGTGATTAGGGTTTTTGGTTAGTGTTAGGGTTAGCGGTTAGGGGTTAGTGTTTTATGAAGGGGTATGGTTAGAATTATGATTGGGGTTAGGGTGAGGTATAGGGGTTAGGTTTAGGGGTTAGTTTTAGGGTAAAAGGATAGGATTAGTGTTACAGGTTGGGCTTAGGTTTAGGGTTAAAGTTTACTGCTAGGGTTAGGGATAGGGTTCAGGGTTAGCTTTAGGGGTTCTGCTTAGGGTTAGGTGTTAGGTTAGTGTCAGGGTTAGGTCTAGTCGTGAGGGTAAGGTTTAGGGTTAGCTTTAAGAGCTAGGGTTAGGTTTAATGGTTAGGATTAGGATTAGGGTTAAGGGTTAGGGTAAGGCTTAGGGGTTAGGGTGAAGGGTTAGGGTCAAGGTTTAGGGTTTTTGTTAGGCATAGCGTTGGGTTTAGAAGTAAGGGTTACTGTCAGTGTTAGGGTTGTAGGTAGGGTTACGGTTAGGGTTAGCGGTTTAGAATTAGGGTTAGGGATTAGGTGTCACAGTGATGACTAGGAGATAGGGTTAGAATTATGGGATAGGGGTTGTTCTCAGGAAATGGGTTTTGCATTAACTTTAGGATAAGAGGTTAAAGTTAGGCGCACGGTGAGGTTTACGTGTTAAGGGGAGAAATAGGAACAGGGTTGGGTGTTATGTTCAGGGTTAGGGTTATCTGTTAAAGGTATTGTTTATGCTTAGCGCACGGGCCCTGTCTGCATTAGGCGGGCGGGGGGAGTTTAGGGGTCTGGGATTGTACCCGGGAACCAACTCTATCATACTCTGGGTATGGGCCCGTGGGTTTGATGCAGGACACAGTGGTAGAGCCTCCTTTCACGCATGGCATGGGAGGATTGCAGGCTTTCTAAACTCTAAGAAAGCAAGAAGTCTGAGAATTAGATTTAGGGTTAGGATTCTGGTTAGGGTTAAGGATGAAGTTTAGTGTTAGGGTGAGGGCTTAGGGTTAGGGATTAGGGTTAGGGTTATAGGTTACTCTTAGGTTTAACGGTTACACTTTAATTTAGGGTTGAGGTTTACGGTTAGGGTTAAGATGAGGGGTTAGGGTTTGGTACAGGGTTAGGGTTAAGTGTTAGGTTTAGGGTTGAAGATTAGGATTAGGGTTAGGATTAAAGGTTAGCGTGAGAGTTAACGCTTAGGGTTAAGGTTAAGAGTTAGGGTTTAGGGTTAGGGTTAGGGTTAGTTTTAGGGTTAGAGTTATGTGCTATGCTTTGTGTTAGAGGTTAGGGTTAGGTTTACTGGTCATGGTTAGGGTTACGTTTAGGGGTTAGCATTAGGGTTAGGGTTAGGGTTAGGGTTAAGGGATAGGATTAGGGTTAAGTGTTCGGCTTAGGGTTAGGGTTTAGTGTTAAGGTTAGCATTAAGGATTAGTGTTAGGGTCAGGGTTAAATGCTTGGGTGCGGGTAATGGTTAGGGTCAGGGTTTAGGTTCACGGATAGGGTTAGTGTTAAGGGTTACGGGTAGGTTTAGGGTTCAGGGTTAGTGTTAGCATTAGGGCTTAAGGTTAGGATTAGGCGGTAGGTTAGATTTAGGGTTAGATCTAGGCGTTAGGGTAAGGGCTAGCTTTAGGTTTAAGAGATAGGGTTAGGTTTAATGCTTAGGATTAGGGTTAGGGTTTGGGGTTAAAGTAAGTGTTAGGGGTTGGGTTTAAGGATTCAAGGTTAGGGTTATTTTTAGCTGTAGTGTTAGGGTTAGAGATAAGGGATCCCATTAGCATTAAGGGTCTTCCTTACTGTAGGGTTAAAGGTTAGGCTTAGAGTTAAAGGTTAAGGTTAGGGTCAGTGTTAAGATTTAGGGTGAGGGTTAACGGTTAGGGTAAAGGTTAAGCGTTAGGGTTAGGTATTAGTGATTAGGTTTTTGGTTAGTGTTAGGATTAGCGGTTAGGAGTTAGTGTTTTATGAAGGGGTATGGTTAGAATTAGGATTGGGGTTAGAGTTAGGGTGAGGTATAGGGGTTAGGTTTAGGGGTTAGTTTTAGGGTAAAGGATAGGATTAGGGTTACGGGTTGGGCTTAGGTTTAGGGTTAAAGTTTACTGCTAGGGTTAGGGATAGGGTTCAGGGTTAGGTTTAGGGGTTCTGGTTAGGGTTAGGTGTTAGGTTAGTGTCAGGGTTAGGTCTAGTCGTGAGGGTAAGGTTTAGGGTTAGCTTTAAGAGCTAGGGTTAGGTTTAATGGTTAGGATTAGGATTAGGGTTAAGGGTTAGGGTAAGGCTTAGGGGTTAGCGTGAAGGGTTAGGGTCAAGGGTTAGGGTTTTTGTTAGGCATAGCGTGGGGTTTAGAAGTAAGGGTTACTGTCAGTGTTAGGGTTGTAGGTAGGGTTACGGTTAGGGTTAGCGGTTTAGAATTAGGGTTAGGGATTAGGTGTCACAGTGATGACTAGGAGATAGGGTTAGAATTATGGGATAGGGTTGTTCTCAGGAAATGGGTAATTCATTAACGTTAGGATAAGAGGTTAAAGTTAGGTGCACGGTGAGGTTTACGTGTTAAGGGGAGAAATAGGAACAGAGTTGGGTGTTATGTTCAGGGTTAGGGTTATCTGTTAAAGGTATTGTTTATGCTTAGCGCACGGGCCCTGTCTGCATTAGGCGGGCGGGGGGAGTTTAGGGGGCTGGGATTGTACCCGGGAACCCACTCTATCATACTCTGGGTATGGGCCCGTGGGTTTCATGGAGGACACAGTGGTAGAGCCTCCTTTCACGCATGGCATGGGAGGATTGCAGGCTTTCTAAACTCTAAGAAAGCAAGAAGTCTGAGAATTAGATTTAGGGTTAGGATTCTGGTTAGGGTTAAGGATGAAGTTTAGTGTTAGGGTGAGGGCTTAGGGTTAGGGATTAGGGTTAGGGTTAAAGGTTACTCTTAGGTTTAACGGTTACACTTTAATTTAGGGTTGAGGTTTACGATTAGGGTTAAGATGAGGGGTTAGGGTTTGGTACAGGGTTAGGGTTAAGTGTTAGGTTTAGGGTTGAAGATTCGGATTAGGGTTAGGATTAAAGGTTAGCGTGAGAGTTAACGCTTAGGGTTAAGGTTAAGAGTTAGGGTTTAGGGTTAGGGTTAGGGATAGGGTTAGTTTTAGGTGTAGAGTTATGTGCGATGGTTTGTGTTAGAGGTTAGGGTTAGGTTTACTCGTCACAGTTAGGTTTAGTTTAGGGGGTAGCATTAGGGTTAGGGTTAGGGTTAGTTTTAGGGTTAGAGTTATGTGCTATGCTTTGTGTTAGAGGTTAGGGTTAGGTTTACTGGTCATGGTTAGGGTTACGTTTAGGGGTTAGCATTAGGGTTAGGGTTAGGGTTAGGGTTAAGGGATAGGATTAGGGTTAAGTGTTGGGCGTAGGGTTAGGGTTTAGTGTTAGGGTTAGCATTAAGGATTAGGTTTAGGGTCAGGGTTAAATGCTTGGGTGCGGGTAATGGTTAGAGTCAGGGTTAAGGTTCACGGATAGGGTTAGTGTTAAGGGTTACGGGTAGGTTTAAGGTTCAGGGTTAGTGTTAGCATTAGGGATTAAGGTTAGGATTAGGCGGTAGGTTAGATTTAGGGTTAGATCTAGGCGTTAGGGTAAGGGCTAGCGTTAGGGTTAAGAGATAGGGTTAGGTTTAATGCTTAGGATTAGGGTTAGGGTTTGGGGTTAAAGTAAGTGTTAGGGGTTAGGTTTAAGGATCCAAGGTTAGGGTTATTTTTAGCTGTAGTGTTAGGGTTAGGGATAAGGGATCCCATTAGCATAAAGGGTCTTCCTTCCTGTAGGGTTAAGGGTTAGGCTTAGAGTTAAAGGTTAAGGTTAGGGTCAGTGTTAAGATTTAGGGTGAGGGTTAACGGTTAGGGTAAAGGTTATGCGTTAGGGTTAGGGATTAGTGATTAGGGTTTTTGGTTAGTGTTAGGGTTAGCGGTTAGGTGTTAGTGTTTTATGAAGGGGTATGGTTAGAATTAGGATTGGGGTTAGAGGTAGGGGGAGGTATAGGGGTTAGGTTTAGGGGTTAGTTTTAGGGTAAAAGGATAGGATTAGGGTTACGGGTTGGGCTTAGGTTTAGGGTTAAAGTTTACTGCTAGGGTTAGGGATAGGGTTCAGGGTTAGCTTTAGGGGTTCTGGTTAGGGTTAGGTGTTAGATTAGTGTCAGGGTTAGGTCTAGTAGTGAGGGTAAGGTTTAGGGTTAGCTTTAAGAGCTAGGGTTAGGTATAATGGTTAGGATTAGGATTAGGGTTAAGGGTTAGGGTAAGGCTTAGGGGTTAGGGTGAAGGGTTAGGGTCAAGGGTTAGAGTTTTTGTTAGGCATAGCATTGGGGTAAGAAGTAAGGGTTACTGTCAGTGTTAGGGTTGTAGGTAGGGTTACGGTTAGGGTTAGCGGTTTAGAATTAGGGTTAGGGATTAGGTGTCACAGTGATGACTAGGAGATAGGGTTAGAATTATGGGATGGGGTTGTTCTCAGGAAATGGGTTATGCATTAACGTTAGGATAAGAGGTTAATGTCAGGCGCATGGTGAGGTTTAAGTGTTAAGGGGAGAAATAGGAACAGGGTTGGGTGTTATGTTCAGGGTTAGGGTTATCTGTTAAAGGTATTGTTTATGCTTAGCGCACGGGCCCTGTCTGCATTAGGCGGGCGGGGGGAGTTTAGGGGGCTGGGATTGTACCCGGGAACCCACTCTATCATACTCTGGGTATGGGCCCGTGGGTTTCATGCAGGACACAGTGGTAGAGCCTCCTTTCACGCATGGCGTGGGAGGATTGCAGGCTTTCTAAACTCTAAGAAAGCAAGAAGTCTGAGAATTAGATTTAGGGTTAGGATTCTGGATAGGGTTAAGGATGAAGTTTAGTGTTAGGGTGAGGGCTTAGGGTTAGGGATTAGGGTTAGGGTTAAAGGTTACTCTTAGGTTTAACGGTTACACTTTAATTTAGGGTTGAGGTTTACGGTTAGGGTTAAGATGAGGGGTTAGTGTTTGGTACAGGGTTAGGGTTAAGTGTTAGGTTTAGGGTTGAAGATTAGGATTAGGGTTAGGATTAAAGGTTAGCGTGAGAGTTAACGCTTAGGGTTAAGGTTAAGAGTTAGGGTTTAGGGTTAGGGTTAGGGATAGGGTTAGTTTTAGGTTTAGAGTTATGTGCTATGGTTTGTGTTACAGGTTAGGGTTAGGTTTACTGGTCACAGTTAGGTTTAGTTTAGGGGTTAGCATTAGGGTTACGGTTAGGGTTAAGGGATAGGTTTAGGGTTAAGTGTTGGGCGTAGGGTTAGGGTTTAGTGTTAGGGTTAGCATTAAGGATTAGGGTTAGGGTCAGGGTTAAATGCTTGGGTGCGGGTAATGGTTAGAGTCAGGGTTAAGGTTCACGGATAGGGTTAGTGTTAAGGGTTACGGGTAGGTTTAGGGTTCAGGGTTAGTGTTAGCATTAGGGCTTAAGGTTAGGATTAGGCGGTAGGTTAGATTTAGGGTTAGATCTAGGCGTTAGTGTAAGGGCTAGCGTTAGGGTTAAGAGATAGGGTTAGGTTTAATGCTTAGGATTAGGGTTAGGGTTTGGGGTTAAAGTAAGTGTTAGGGGTTAGGTTTAAGGATCCAAGGTTAGGGTTATTTTTAGCTGTAGTGTTAGGGTTAGAGATAAGGGATCCCATTAGCATTAAGGGTCTTCCTTAATGTAGGGTTAAGGGTTAGGCTTAGAGTTAAAGGTTAAGGTTAGGGTCAGTGTTAAGATTTAGGGTGAGGGTTAACGGTTAGGGTAAAGGTTTAGCATTAGGGTTAGGGATTAGTGATTAGGGTTTTTGGTTAGTGTTAGGGTTAGCGGTTAGGAGTTAGTGTTTTATGAAGGGGTATGGTTAGAATTAGGATTGGGGTTAGAGTTAGGGTGAGGTATAGGGGTTAGGTTTAGGGGTTAGTTTTAGGGTAAAAGGATAGGATTAGGGTTACGGGTTGGGCTTAGGTTTAGGGTTAAAGTTTACTGCTAGGGTTAGGGATAGGGTTCAGGCTTAGCTTTAGGGGTTCTGGTTAGGGTTAGGTGTTAGGTTAGTGTCAGGGTTAGGTCTAGTCGTGAGGGTAAGGTTTAGGGTTAGCTTTAAGAGCTAGGGTTAGGTTTAATGGTTAGGATTAGGATTAGGGTTAAGGGTTAGGGTAAGGCTTAGGGGTTAGGGTGAAGGGTTAGGGTCAAGGGTTAGGGTTTTTGTTAGGCATAGCGTTGGGGTTAGAAGTAAGGGTTACTGTCAGTG
>NW_027182872.1:720000-732500 GCF_041146395.1 Eulemur rufifrons | reverse complement strand
GGTTGGGCTTAGGTTTAGGGTTAAAGTTTACTGCTAGGGTTAGGGATAGGGTTCAGGGTTAGCTTTAGGGGTTCTGGTTAGGGTTAGGTGTTAGGTTAGTGTCAGCGTTAGGTCTAGTCGTGAGGGTAAGGTTTAGGGTTAGCTTCAAGAGCTAGGGTTAGGTTTAATGGTTAGGATTAGGATTAGGGTTAAGGGTTAGGGTAAGGCTTAGGGGTTAGGGTGAAGGTTTAGGGTTTTTGTTAGGCATAGCGTTGGGGTTAGAAGTAAGGGTTACTGTCAGTGTCAGGGTTGTAGGTAGGGTTACGGTTAGGGTTAGCGGTTTAGAATTAGGGTTAGGGATTAGGTGTCACAGTGATGACTAGGAGATAGGGTTAGAATTATGGGATAGGGGTTGTTCTCAGGAAATGGGTTATGCATTAACGTTAGGATAAGAGGTTAAAGTAAGGCGCACGGTGAGGTTTACGTGTTAAGGGGAGAAATAGGAACAGGGTTGGGTGTTATGTTCAGGGTTACGGTTATCTGTTAAAGGTATTGTTTATGCTTAGCGCACGGGCCCTGTCTGCATTGGGCGGGCGGGGGGAGTTTAGAGGACTGGGATTGTACCCGGGAACCCACTCTATCATACTCTGGGTATGAGCCCGTGGGTTTCATGCAGGACGCAGAGGTAGAGCCTCCTTTCACGCATGGCATGGGAGAATTGCAGTCTTCCTAAACTCTAAGAAAGCAAGAAGTCTGAGAATTAGATTTAGGGTTAGGATTCTGGTTAGGGTTAAGGATGAAGTTTAGTGTTAGGGTGAGGGCTTAGGGTTAGGGATTAGGGTTCGGGTTAAAGGTTACTCTTAGGTTTAATGGTTACACTTTGGTATAGGGTTGAGGTTTACCGTTAGGGTTAAGATGAGGGGTTAGGTTTTGGTACAGGGTTAGGTTTAAGTGTTAGGTTTAGGGTTGAAGATTAGGATTAGGGTTAGGATTAAAGTTTAGCGTGAGAGTTAACGCTTAGGGTTAAGGTTAAGAGTTAGGGTTTAGGGTTAGGGTTTGGGTTAGGGTTAGTTTTAGGGTTGGAGTTATGAGCTACGCTTTGTGTTAGAGGTTAGGGTTAGGTTTACTGGTCACGGTTAGGGTTACGTTTAGGGGGTAGCATTAGGGTTAGGGTTAGGGATAAGGGATAGGATTAGGGATAAGTGTTGGGCTTAAGGTTAGGGTTTAGTGTTAGGGTTAGCATTAAGGATTAGGGTTAGGGTCAGGGTTAAATGCTTGGGTGAGGGTAATGGTTAGGGTCAGGGTTAAGGTTCACGGATAGGGTTAGTGTTAAGGGTTACGGGTAGGTTTAGGGTTCAGGGTTAGAGTTAGCATTAGGGCTTAAGGTTAGGATTAGGCGGTAGGTTAGACTTAGGGTTAGATCTTGGCGTTAGGGTAAGGGCTAGCGTTAGGGTTAAGAGATAGGGTTAGGTTTAATGCTTAGGATTAGGGTTAGGGTTTGGGGTTAAAGTAAGTGTTAGGGGTTAGGTTTCATGATCAAAGGTTAGGGTTATTTTTAGCTGTAGTGTTAGGGTTAGGGATAAAGGATCCCATTAGCATTAAGGGTGTTCCTTACTGTAGGATTAAGGGTTAGGCTTAGAGTTAAAGGTTAAGGTTAGGGTCAGTGTTGAGATTTAGAGTGAGGGTTAACAGTTAGGGTAAAGGTTAAGCGTTAGGGTTAGGGATTAGTGATTAGGCTTTTTGGTTAGTGTTAGGGTTGGCGGTTAGGAGTTAGTGTTTTATGACGGGGTATGGTTAGAATTAGGGTTGGGGTTAGATTTAGGGTGAGGTTTATGTGTTAGGTTTAGGGGTTAGTTTTAGGGTAAAAGGATAGGATTAGGGTTACGGGTTGGGCTTAGGTTTAGGGTTAAAGTTTACTGCTAGGGTTAGGGATAGGGTTCAGGGTTAGCTTTAGGGGTTCTGGTTAGGGTTAGGTGTTAGGTTAGTGTCAGGGTTAGGTCTAGTCGTGAGGGTAAGGTTTAGGGTCAGCTTTAAGAGCTAGGGTTAGGTTTAATGGTTAGGATTAGGATTAGGGTTAAGGGTTAGGGTAAGGCTTAGGGGTTAGGGGGAAGGGTTAGGGTCAAGGGTTAGGGTTTTTGTTAGGCATAGCGTTGGGGTTAGAAGTAAGGGTTACTGTCAGTGTTAGGGTTGTAGAAAGGGTTACGGTTAGGGTTAGCGGTTTAGAATTAGGGTTAGGGATTAGGTGTCACAGTGATGACTAGGAGATAGGGTTAGAATTATGGGATAGGGGTTGTTCTCAGGAAATGGGTTATGCATTAACGTTAGGATAAGAGGTTAAAGTTAGGCGCACGGGGAGGTTTACGTGTTAAGGGGAGAAATAGGAACAGGGTTGGGTGTTATGTTCAGGGTTAGGGTTATCTGTTAAAGGTATTGTTTATGCTTAGCGCACGGGCCCTGTCTGCATTGGGCGGGCGGGGGGAGTTTAGGGGGCTGGGATTGTATCAGGGAACCCACTCTGTCATACTCTGGGTATGGGCCCGTGGGTTTCATGCAGGACACAGTGGTAGAGCCTCCTTTCACGCATGGCATGGGAGGATTGCAGGCTTTCTAAACTCTAAGAAAGCAAGAAGTCTGAGAATGAGATTTAGGGTTGGATTCTGGTTAGGGTTAAGGATGAAGTTTAGTGTTAGGGTGAGGGCTTAGGGTTAGGGATTAGGGTTAGGCTTAAAGATTACTCTTAGGTTTAACGCTTACACTTTGGTTTAGGGTTGAGGTTTACGGTTAGGGTTAAGATGAGGGGTTAGGGTTTGGTACAGGGTTAGGGTTAAGTGTTAGGTTTAGGGTTGAAGATTAGGATTAGGGTTAGGATTAAAGGTTAGCGTGAGAGTTAATGCTTAGGGTTAAGGTTAAGTGTTAGGGTTTAGGGTTAGGGTTAGGGTTAGGGTTCGTTTTACGGTTAGAGTTATGTGCTGTGGTTTGTGTTAGAGGTTAGGGTTAGGTTTAGTGGTCACGGTGAGGGTTACGTTTAGGGGTTAGCATTAGGGTTAGGGTTAAATTATAGGATTAGGTTTAAGTGTTGGCCTTAGGGTTAGGGTTTAGTGTTAGGGTTATCATTAAGGATTAGGGTTAGGGTGAGGGTTAAATGCTTGGGTGCGGGTAATGGTTAGGGTCAGGGTTAAGGTTCACGGATAGGGTTAGTGTTAAGGGTTACGGGTAGGTTTAGGGTTCAGGGTTAGAGTTAGCATTAGGACTTAAGTTTAGGATTAGGCGGTAGGTTCGATTTACGGTTAGATCTAGGCGTTAGGGTAAGGGCTAGTGTTAGGGTTAAGAGATAGGGTTAGGTTTAATGCTTAGGATTAGGGTTAGGGTTTGGGGTTAAAGTAAGTGTTAGGGGTTAGGATTAAGGATCCAAGGTTAGGGTTATTTTTAGCTGTAGTGTTAGGGTTAGGGATAAGAGATCCCATTAGCATTAACGGTCTTCCTTCCTGTAGGGTTAAGGGTTAGGCTTAGAGTTAAAGGTTAAGGTTAGGGTCAGTGTTAAGATTTAGGGTGAGGGTTAACGGTTAGGGTAAAGGTTAAGCATTAGGGTTAGGAATTAGTGATTAGGGTTTCTGGTTAGTGTTAGGGTTAGTGGTTAGGAGTTAGTGTTTTATGAAGGGGTATGGTTAGAATTAGGATTGGGGTTAGAGTTAGGGTGAGGTATAGGGGTTAGGTTTAGGGGTTAGTTTTAGGGTAAAAGGATAGGATTAGGGTTACGGGTTGGGCTTAGGTTTAGGGTTAAAGTTTACTGCTAGAGTTAGGGATAGGGTTCAGGCTTAGCTTTAGGGCTTCTGGTTAGGATTAGGTGTTAGGTTAGTGTCAGGGTTAGGTCTAGTCGTGAGGGTAAGGTTTAGGGTCAGCTTTAAGAGCTAGGGTTAGGTTTAATGGTTAGGATTAGGATTAGGGTTAAGGGTTAGGGTAAGGCTTAGGGGTTAGGGTGAAGGGTTAGGGTCAAGGGTTAGGGTTTTTGTTAGGCATAGCGTTGGGGTTAGAAGTAAGGGTTACTGTCAGTGTTAGGGTTGTAGGTAGGGTTACGGTTAGGGTTAGCGGTTTAGAATTAGGGTTAGGGATTAGGTGTCACAGCGATGACTAGGAGATAGGGTTAGAATTATGGGATGGGGTTGTTCTCAGGAAATGGGTTATGCATTAACGTTAGGATAAGAGGTTAAAGTTAGGCGCACGGTGAGGTTTACGTGTTAAGGGGAGAAATAGGAACAGGGTTGGGTGTTATGTTCAGGGTTAGGGTTATCTGTTAAAGGTATTGTTTATGCTTAGCGCACGGGCCCTGTCTGCATTAGGCGGGCGGGGGGAGTTTAGGGGGCTGGGATTGTACCCGGGAACCCACTCTATCATACTCTGGGTATGGGCCCGTGGGTTTCATGCAGGACACAGTGGTAGAGCCTCCTTTCACGCATGGCATGGGAGGATTGCAGGCTTTCTAAACTCTAAGAAAGCAAGAAGTCTGAGAATTAGATATAGGGTTAGGATTATGGTTAGGGTTAAGGATGAAGTTTAGTGTTAGGGTGAGGGCTTAGGGTTAGGTCTTAGGGTTAGGGTTAAAGGTTACTCTTAGGTTTAACAGTTACACTTATTTTTAGGGTTGAGGTTTACGGTTAGGGTTAAGATGAGGGGTTAGGGTTTGGTACAGGGTTAGGGTTAAGTGTTAGGTTTAGGGTTGAAGATTAGGAATAGGGTTAGGATTAAAGGTTACCGTGAGAGTTAACGCTTAGGGTTAAGCTTAAGAGTTAGGGGTTAGGGTTAGGTTTAGGGTTCGTTTTAGGGTTAGAGTTATGTGCTATGGTTTGTGTTAGAGGTTAGGGTTAGGTTTACTGGTCACGGTGAGGGTTACGTTTAGGGGTTAGCATTAGGGTTAGGGTTAAGGGATAGGATTAGTGTTAAGTGTTGGGAGTAGGGTTAGGGTTTAGTGTTAGGGTTATCATTAAGGATTAGGGGTAGGGTCAGGGTTAAATGCTTGGGTGCGGGTAATGGTTAGGGTCAGGGTTAAGGTTCACGGATAGGGTTAGTGTTAAGGGTTACGGGTAGGTTTAGGGTTCAGGGTTAGAGTTAGCATTAGGGCTTAAGGTTAGGATTAGGCGGTAGGTTCGATTTAGGGTTAGATCTAGGCATTAGGGTAAGGCCTAGCGTTAGGGTTAAGAGATAGGGTTAGGTTTAATGCTTAGGATTAGGGTTAGGGTTTGGGGTTAAAGTAAGTGTTAGGGGTTAGGTTTAAGGATCAAAGTTTAGGGTTATTTTTAGCTGTAGTGTTAGGGTTAGGGATAAGGGATCCCATTAGCATTAAGGGTCTTCCTTACTGTAGGGTTAAGGGTTAGGCTTAGAGTTAAAGGTTAAGGTTAGGGTCAGTGTTAAGATTTAGGGTGAGGGTTAACGGTTAGGGTAAAGGTTAAGCGTTAGGGTTAGGGATTAGTGATTAGGGTTTTTGGTTAGTGTTAGGGTTAGCGGTTAGGAGTTAGTGTTTTATGAAGGGGTATGGTTAGAATTAGGATTGGGGTTAGAGTTAGGGTGAGGTATAGGGGTTAGGTTTAGGGTAAAAGGATAGGATTAGGGTTACGGGTTGGGCTTAGGTTTAGGGTTAAAGTTTACTGCTAGGGTTAGGGATAGGGTTCAGGGTTAGCTTTAGGGGTCTGGTGAGGGTCAGGTGTTAGGTTAGTGTCAGGGTTAGGTCTAGTCGTGAGGGTAAGGTTTAGGGTTAGCTTTAAGAGCTAGGGTTACGTTTAATGGTTAGGATTAGGATTAGGGTTAAGGGTTAGGGTAAGGCTTAGGGGTTAGGGTGAAGGGTTAGGGTCAAGGGTTAGGGTTTTTGTTAGGCATAGCGTTGGGGTTAGAAGTAAGGGTTACTGTCAGTGTTAGGGTTGTAGAAAGGGTTACGGTTAGGGTTAGCGGTTTAGAATTAGGGTTAGGGATTAGGTGTCACAGTGATGACTAGGAGATAGGGTTAGAATTATGGGATAGGGGTTGTTCTCAGGAAATGGGTTATGCATAAACGTTAGGATAAGAGGTTAAAGTTAGGCGCACGGTGAGGTTTACGTGTTAAGGGGAGAAATAGGAACAGGGTTGGGTGTTATGTTGAGGGTTAGGGTTATCTGTTAAAGGTATTGTTTATGCTTAGCGCACGGGCCCTGTCTGCATTGGGCGGGCGGGGGGAGTTTAGGGGGCTGGGATTGTACCCGGGAACCCACTCTATCATACCCTGGGTATGGGCCCGTGGGTTTCATGCAGGACGCAGTGGTAGAGCCTCCTTTCACGCATGGCATGGGAGGATTGCAGGCTTTCTAAACTCTAAGAAAGCAAGAAGTCTGAGAATTAGATTTAGGGTTAGGATTATGGTTAGGGTTAAGGATGAAGTTTAGTGTTAGGGTGAGGGCTTAGGGTTAGGGATTAGGGTTAGGGTTAAAGGTTACCCTTAGGTTTAACGGTTACACTTTGGTTTAGGGTTGAGGTTTACGGTTAGGGTTAAGATGAGGGGTTAGGGTTTGGTACAGGGTTACGGTTAAGTGTTAGGTTTAGGGTTGAAGATTAGGATTAGGGTTAGGATTAAAGGTTAGCGTGAGAGTTAACGCTTAGGGTTAAGGTTAAGAGTTAGGGTTTAGGGTTAGGGTTTGGGTTAGGGTTAGTTTTAGGGTTGGAGTTATGAGCTACGCTTTGTGTTAGAGGTTAGGTTTAGGTTTACTGGTCACGGTTAGGGTTACGTTTAGGGGGTAGCATTAGGGTTAGGGTTAGGGATAAGGGATAGGATTAGGGATAAGTGTTGGGCTTAAGGTTAGGGTTTAGTGTTAGGGTTAGCATTAAGGATTAGGGTTAGGGTCAGGGTTAAATCCTTGGGTGCGGGTAATGGTTAGGGTCAGGGTTAAGGTTCACGGATAGGGTTAGTGTTAAGGGTTACGGGTAGGTTTAGGGTTCAGGGTTAGAGTTAGCATTAGGGCTTAAGGTTAGGATTAGGCGGTAGGTTAGACTTAGGGTTAGATCTTGGCGTTAGGGTAAGGGCTAGCGTTAGGGTTAAGAGATAGGGTTAGGTTTAATGCTTAGGATTAGGGTTAGGGTTTGGGGTTAAAGTAAGTGTTAGGGGTTAGGTTTCATGATCAAAGGTTAGGGTTATTTTTAGCTGTAGTGTTAGGGTTAGGGATAAAGGATCCCATTAGCATTAAGGGTGTTCCTTACTGTAGGATTAAGGGTTAGGCTTAGAGTTAAAGGTTAAGGTTAGGGTCAGTGTTGAGATTTAGAGTGAGGGTTAACAGTTAGGGTAAAGGTTAAGCGTTAGGGTTAGGGATTAGTGATTAGGCTTTTTGGTTAGTGTTAGGGTTGGCGGTTAGGAGTTAGTGTTTTATGAAGGGGTATGGTTAGAATTAGGGTTGGGGTTAGATTTAGGGTGAGGTTTATGTGTTAGGTTTAGGGGTTATTTTTAGGGTAAAAGGATAGGATTAGGGTTACGGGTTGGGCTTAGGTTTAGGGTTAAAGTTTACTGCTAGGGTTAGGGATAGGGTTCAGAGTTAGCTTTAGGGGTTCTGGTTAGGGTTAGGTGTTAGGTTAGTGTCAGGGTTAGGTCTAGTCGTGAGGGTAAGGTTTAGGGTCAGCTTTAAGAGCTAGGGTTAGGTTTAATGGTTAGGATTAGGATTAGGGTTAAGGGTTAGGGTAAGGCTTAGGGGTTAGGGTGAAGGGTTAGGGTCAAGGGTTAGGGTTTTTGTTAGGCATAGCGTTGGGGTTAGAAGTAAGGGTTACTGTCAGTGTTAGGGTTGTAGAAAGGGTTACGGTTAGGGTTAGCGGTTTAGAATTAGGGTTAGGGATTAGGTGTCACAGTGATGACTAGGAGATAGGGTTAGAATTATGGGATAGGGGTTGTTCTCAGGAAATGGGTTATGCATTAACGTTAGGATAAGAGGTTAAAGTTAGGCGCACGGTGAGGTTTACGTGTTAAGGGGAGAAATAGGAACAGGGTTGGGTGTTATGTTCAGGGTTAGGGTTATCTGTTAAAGGTATTGTTTATGCTTAGCGCACGGGCCCTGTCTGCATTAGGCGGGCGGGGGGAGTTTAGGGGGCTGGGATTGTATCAGGGAACCCACTCTGTCATACTCTGGGTATGGGCCCGTGGGTTTCATGCAGGACACAGTGGTAGAGCCTCCTTTCACCCATGGCATGGGAGGATTGCAGGCTTTCTAAACTCTAAGAAAGCAAGAAGTCTGAGAATGAGATTTAGGGTTGGATTATGGTTAGGGTTAAGGATGAAGTTTAGTGTTAGGGTGAGGGCTTAGGGTTAGGGATTAGGGTTAGGCTTAAAGATTACGCTTAGGTTTAACGCTTACACTTTGGTTTAGGGTTGAGGTTTACGGTTAGGGTTAAGATGAGGGGTTAGTGTTTGGTACAGGGTTAGGGTTAAGTGTTAGGTTTAGGGTTGAAGATTAGGATTAGGGTTAGGATTAAAGGTTAGCGTGAGAGTTAACGCTTAGGGTTAAGGTTAAGGGTTAGGGTTTAGGGTTAGGGTTAGGGTTAGGGTTCGTTTTACGGTTAGAGCTATGTGCTATGTTTTGTGTTAGAGGTTAGGGTTAGGTTTAGTGGTCACGGTGAGGGTTACGTTTAGGGGTTAGCATTAGGGTTAGGGTTAAATTATAGGATTAGGTTTAAGTGTTGGCCTTAGGGTTAGGGTTTAGTGTTAGGGTTATCATTAAGGATTAGGGTTAGGGTGAGGGTTAAATGCTTGGGTGCGGGTAATGGTTAGGGTCAGGGTTAAGGTTCACGGATAGGGTTAGTGTTAAGGGTTACGGGTAGGTTTAGGGTTCAGGGTTAGAGTTAGCATTAGGACTTAAGTTTAGGATTAGGCGGTAGGTTCGATTTAGGGTTAGATCTAGGCGTTAGGGTAAGGGCTAGTGTTAGGGTTAAGAGATAGGGTTAGGTTTAATGCCTAGGATTAGGGTTAGGGTTTGGGGTTAAAGTAAGTGTTAGGGGTTAGGTTTAAGGATCCAAGGTTAGGGTTATTTTTAGCTGTAGTGTTAGGGTTAGGGATAAGAGATCCCATTAGCATTAACGGTCTTCCTTACTGTAGGGTTAAGGGTTAGGCTTAGAGTTAAAGGTTAAGGTTAGGGTCAGTGTTAAGATTTAGGGTGAGGGTTAACGGTTAGGGTAAAGGTTAAGCATTAGGGTTAGGAATTAGTGATTAGGGTTTCTGGTTAGTGTTAGGGTTAGTGGTTAGGAGTTAGTGTTTTATGAAGGGGTATGGTTAGAATTAGGATTGGGGTTAGAGTTAGGGTGAGGTATAGGGGTTAGGTTTAGGGGTTAGTTTTAGGGTAAAAGGATAGGATTAGGGTTACGGGTTGGGCTTAGGTTTAGGGTTAAAGTTTACTGCTAGAGTTAGGGATAGGGTTCAGGCTTAGCTTTAGGGGTTCTGGTTAGGATTAGGTGTTAGGTTAGTGTCAGGGTTAGGTCTAGTCGTGAGGGTAAGGTTTAGGGTTAGCTTTAAGAGCTAGGGTTAGGTTTAATGGTTAGGATTAGGATTAGGGTTAAGGGTTAGTGTAAGGCTTAGGGGTTAGGGTGAAGGGTTAGGGTCAAGGGTTAGGGTTTTTGTTAGGCATAGCGTTGGGGTTAGAAGTAAGGGTTACTGTAAGTGTTAGGGTTGTAGGTAGGGTTACGGTTAGGGTTAGCGGTTTAGAATTAGGGTTATGGATTAGGTGTCACAGCGATGACTAGGAGATAGGGTTAGAATTATGGGATGGGGTTGTTCTCAGGAAATGGGTTATGCATTAACGTTAGGATAAGAGGTTAAAGTTAGGCGCACGGTGAGGTTTACGTGTTAAGGGGAGAAATAGGAACAGGGTTCGGTGTTATGTTCAGGGTTAGGGTTATCTGTTAAAGGTATTGTTTATGCTTAGCGCACGGGCCCTGTCTGCATTAGGCGGGCGGGGGGAGTTTAGGGGGCTGGGATTGTACCCGGGAACCCACTCTATCATACTCTGGGTATGGGCCCGTGGGTTTCATGCAGGACACAGTGGTAGAGCCTCCTTTCACGCATGGCATGGGAGGATTGCAGGCTTTCTAAACTCTAAGAAAGCAAGAAGTCTGAGAATTAGATATAGGGTTAGGATTATGGTTAGGGTTAAGGATGAAGTTTAGTGTTAGGGTGAGGGCTTAGGGTTAGGGCTTAGGGTTAGGGTTAAAGGTTACTCTTAGGTTTAACGGTTACACTTATTTTTAGGGTTGAGGTTTACGGTTAGGGTTAAGATGAGGGGTTAGGGTTTGGTACAGGGTTAGGGTTAAGTGTTAGGTTTAGGGTTGAAGATTAGGAATAGGGTTAGGATTAAAGGTTAGCGTGAGAGTTAACGCTTAGGGTTAAGCTTAAAAGTTAGGGGTTAGGGTTAGGTTTAGGGTTCGTTTTAGGGTTAGAGTTATGTGCTATGGTTTGTGTTAGAGGTTAGGGTTAGGTTTACTGGTCACGGTGAGGGTTACGTTTAGGGGTTAGCATTAGGGTTAGGGTTAAGGGATAGGATTAGTGTTAAGTGTTGGGAGTAGGGTTAGGGTTTAGTGTTAGGGTTATCATTAAGGATTAGGGGTAGGGTCAGGGTTAAATGCTTGGGTGCGGGTAATGGTTAGGGTCAGGGTTAAGGTTCACGGATAGTGTTAGTTTTAAGGGTTACGGGTAGGTTTAGGGTTCAGGGTTAGAGTTAGCATTAGGGCTTACGGTTAGGATTAGTCGGTAGGTTCGATTTAGGGTTAGATCTAGGCATTAGGGTAAGGCCTAGCGTTAGGGTTAAGAGATAGGGTTAGGTTTAATGCTTAGGATTAGGGTTAGGGTTTGGGGTTAAAGTAAGTGTTAGGGGTTAGGTTTAAGGATCAAAGTTTAGGGTTATTTTTAGCTGTAGTGTTAGGGTTAGGGATAAGGGATCCCATTAGCATTAAGGGTCTTCCTTACTGTAGGGTTAAGGGTTAGGCTTAGAGTTAAAGGTTAAGGTTAGGGTCAGTGTTAAGATTTAGGGTGAGGGTTAACGGTTAGGGTAAAGGTTAAGCGTTAGGGTTAGGGATTAGTGATTAGGGTTTTTGGTTAGTGTTAGGGTTAGCGGTTAGGAGTTAGTGGTTTATGAAGGGGTATGGTTAGAATTAGGATTGGGGTTAGAGTTAGGGTGAGGTATAGGGGTTAGGTTTAGGGTAAAAGGATAGGATTAGGGTTACGGGTTGGGCTTAGGTTTAGGGTTAAAGTTTACTGCTAGGGTTAGGGATAGGGTTCAGGGTTAGCTTTAGGGGTCTGGTGACGGTCAGGTGTTAGGTTAGTGTCAGGGTTAGGTCTAGTCGTGAGGGTAAGGTTTAGGGTTAGCTTTAAGAGCTAGGGTTAGGTTTAATGGTTAGGATTAGGATTAGGGTTAAGGGTTAGGGTAAGGCTTAGGGGTTAGGGTGAAGGGTTAGGGTCAAGGGTTAGGGTTTTTGCTAGGCATAGCGTTGGGGTTAGAAGTAAGGGTTACTGTCAGTGTTAGGGTTGTAGGTAGGGTTACGGTTAGGGTTAGCGGTTTAGAATTAGGGTTAGGGATTAGGTGTCACAGTGATGACTAGGAGATAGGGTTAGAATTATGGGATAGGGGTTGTTCTCAGGAAATGGGTTATGCATAAACGTTAGGATAAGAGGTTAAAGTTAGGCGCACGGTGAGGTTTACGTGTTAAGGGGAGAAATAGGAACAGGGTTGGGTGTTATGTTGAGGGTTAGGGTTATCTGTTAAAGGTATTGTTTATGCTTAGCGCACGGGCCCTGTCTGCATTGGGCGGGCGGGGGGAGTTTAGGGGGCTGGGATTGTACCCGGGAACCCACTCTATCATACCCTGGGTATGGGCCCGTGGGTTTCATGCAGGACGCAGTGGTAGAGCCTCCTTTCACGCATGGCATGGGAGGATTGCAGGCTTTCTAAACTCTAAGAAAGCAAGAAGTCTGAGAATTAGATTTAGGGTTAGGATTATGGTTAGGGTTAAGGATGAAGTTTAGTGTTAGGGTGAGGGCTTAGGGTTAGGGATTAGGGTTAGGGTTAAAGGTTACCCTTAGGTTTAACGGTTACACTTTGGTTTAGGGTTGAGGTTTACGGTTAGGGTTAAGATGAGGGGTTAGGGTTTGGTACAGGGTTAGGGTTATGTGTTAGGTTTAGGGTTGAAGATTAGGATTAGGGTTAGGATTAAAGTTTAGCGTGAGAGTTAACGCTTAGGGTTAAGGTTAAGGGTTAGGGTTTAGGGTTAGGGTTAGGGTTGGTTTTAGAGTTAGAGTTATGTGCTATGGTTTGTGTTAGAGGTTAGGGTTAGGTTTACTGGTGATGGCTAGGGTTAGGTTTAGGGGGTAGCATTAGGGATAGGCTTATGGTTAGGGTTAAGGGATAGGATTAGGGATAAGTGTTGGGTTTAGGGTTAGGGTTTAGTGTTAGGGTTATCATTAAGGATTAGGGGTAGGGTCAGGGTTAAATGCTTGGTTGCGGGAAATGGTTAGGGTCAGGGTTAAGGTTGACGGATAG
>NW_027182872.1:652500-670000 GCF_041146395.1 Eulemur rufifrons | reverse complement strand
AAGGTTAAGGTTAGTGTCAGTGTTGAGATTTAGAGTGAGGGTTAACAGTTAGGGTAAAGGTTATGCGTTAGGGTTAGGGATTAGTGATTAGGGTTTTTGGTTAGTGTTAGGGTTAGCGGTTAGGAGTTAGTGTTTTATGAAGGGGTATGGTTAGAATTAGGATTGGGGTTAGATTTAGGGTGAGGTTTAGGTGTTAGGTTTAGGGGTTAGTTTTAGGGTAAAAGGATAGGATTAGGGTTACGGGTTGGGCTTAGGTTTAGGGTTAAAGTTTACTGCTAGGGTTAGGTATAGGGTTCAGGCTTAGCTTTAGGGGTTCTGGTTAGGGTTAGGTGTTAGGTGAGTGTCAGGGTTAGGTCTAGTCGTAAGGGTAAGGTTTAGTGTTAGCTTTAAGAGCTAGGGTTAGGTTTAATGGTCAGGATTAGGATTAGGGTTAAGGGTTAGGGTAAGGCTTAGGGGTTAGGGTGAAGGGATAGGCTCAAGGGTTAGGGTTAGGGTTAGGGGTTAGGGTTAGGATTAGGGGTTAGGGTTAGGGTTAGGGGGCTAGGGTTATGTTTGGGGTTGGGGTTAGGGTTAGGGGTTAGGGTTCGGGTTAGGGGTTAGGGTTAGGGTTAGGGTTCGGGTTCGGGTTAGGTTTAGGGTTAGGGTTGGGTTAGGGTTAGGGTTAGAGTTGGGTTAGGGTTAGGGTTAGGGTAGGGGTAGGGGTAGGGGTAGGGTTAGGGGTTAGGTTTAGGGTTAGGGTTGGGGTTGGGGTCGGGGTTAGGGTTAGGGTTAGGGGTTAGGGTTAGGTGTTAGTGTTAGGGGTTAGGGGTTAGGGTTAGGGGTTAGGGTTAGGGTTAGGGGTTAGGGTTAGGGGTCAGGTTTATGTTTAGTGTTTGGGGTAGGGTTAGGGGTTAGGGGTAGGGTTAGGGTTAGGGGTTAGGGTTAGGGGTAGGGGTAGGGGTTAGGGGTTAGGGTTAGGGTTAGGGGTTATGGTTAGGGTTAGGGTTAGGTTTTAGGGTTAGGGGTTAGGGTTAGTGGTTAGGGTTATGTTTAGGTTTAGGGCTGGGTTAGGGTTGGGGTTGGGGTTGGGGTTAGGGTTAGGGTTAGGGGTTAGGATTAGGGGTTAGAGTTAGGGGTTAGGGTTAGGGTTAGGAGTTAGTGTTAGGGTAAGGGGTTAGGGTTAGGGTTTAGTGTTAGGGGTTAGGGTTAGGGTTAGGGTTGGGGTTAGGGCTTAGGGTTAGGGGTTAGGGTTAGGGTTAGGGTTAAGGGTTAGGGTTAGGGTTTACGGTTAGGGTTAGTGGTTAGGGTTAGGCGTTAGGGTTAGGGTTAGGATTAGGGTAGGGGTTAGGGGTTAGGGTTAGGGTTAGGTTAGGGTTAGGTGTAGGGTTAGGGTTAGGGTGAAACGTTAGGGTTATGGTTAGGGTTAGGGGTTATGGTTATGGTTAGGGGTTAGGGGTAGGGGTTAGGGTTAGGGTTAGGGTTGGATTAGGGTTAGGGTTATGGGTTAGGGTTAGGGTTAGGGTTGTGTTGGGGTTGGGGTTGGGGTTAGGTTTAGGGGTAGGGGTAGGGTAAGGGGTAGGGGTAGGGTTAGGGTAAGGGTTAGGGTAGGGGTTAGGGTTAGGGGTTAGGGTTAGGGTTAGGGATAGGGTAGGGTAGGATAGGGTTAGAGGTTAGGGTTAGGGGTTAGGGTGAGGTTAGGTTTAGGGTTAGGGTTAGGGGTTAGGGCTAGGGATAGGGGTTAGGGTTAAGGTTAGGGGTTAGGGTTAGGGTTTGGGTTAGGGTTTGGGTTAGGGTTAGGGTTAGGGGTTAGGGTTAGGGGTTAGGGTTAGGGTTAGGGTTGGGGTTAGGGTTAGGGGTTAGGGTTAGGGATAGGGTGAAGGGTTAGGGTTAGGTGTTAGGGCTAGGGTTAGGGTTAGGGTTTAGTGTTAGGATTAGGGGTTAGGGTTAGGGTTAGTGGTTAGGGTTAGGGTTAGGGTTGGGGTTAGGGGTTAGGCTTGGGGTTAGGGTTAGGGTTAGGGTTAGGGGTTCGGGTTAGGGTTAGGGTTAGGGTTAGTTTTTGGGTTAGAGTTATGTGCTATGATTTGTGTTAGAGGTTAGGGTTAGGTTTACTGGTGACGGTTAGGGTTACGTTTGGGGGTTAGCATTAGGGTTAGAGTTAGGGTTAAGGGATAGGATTAGGGTTAAGTTTTGGGCTTAGGGTTATGGTTTAGTCTTAGGGTTAGCATTAAGGATTAGGGTTAGGGTCAGGGTTAAATGCTTGGGTGCGGGTAATGGTTAGGGTCAGGGTTAAGGTTCACGGATAGGGTTAGTGTTAAGGGTTATGGGTAGCTTTAGGGTTCAGGGTTAGAGTTAGCATTAGGGCTTAAGGTTAGGATTAGGCGGTAGGTTAGATTTAGGGTTAGATCTAGGCGTTAGGGTAAGGGCTAGCGTTAGGGTTAAGAGATAGGGTTAGGTTTAATGCTTAGGATTAGGGTTAGGGTTTGGGGTTAAAGTAAGTGTTAGGGGTTAGGTTTCAGGATCAAAGGTTAGGGTTATTTTTAGCTGTAGTGTTAGGGTTAGGGATAAGGGATCCCATTAGCATTAAGGGTCTTCCTTACTGTAGGGTTAAGGGTTAGGCTTAGAGTTAAAGGTTAAGGTTAGGGTCAGTGTTAAGATTTAGGGTGAGGGTTAACGGTTAGGGTAAAGGTTAAGCGTTAGGGTTAGGGATTAGTGATTAGGGTTTTTGGTTAGTGTTAGGGTTAGCGGTTAGGAGTTAGTGTTTTATGAAGGGGTATGGTTAGAATTAGGATTGGGGTTAGATTTAGGGTGAGGTTTAGGTGTTAGGTTTAGGGGTTAGTTTTAGGGTAAAAGGATAGGATTAGGGTTACGGGTTGGGCTTAGGTTTAGGGTTAAAGTTTACTGCTAGGGTTAGGGATAGGGTTCAGGGTTAGCTTTAGGGGTTCTGGTTAGGTTTAGGTGTTAGGTGAGTGTCAGGGTTAGGTCTAGTCGTAAGGGTAAGGTTTAGGGTTAGCTTTAAGAGCTAGGGTTAGGTTTAATGGTTAGGATTAGGATTAGGGTTAAGGGTTAGGGTAAGGCTTAGGGGTTAGGGTGAAGGGTTAGGGTTTTTGTTAGGCATAGCGTTGGGGTTAGAAGTAAGGGTTACTGTCAGTGTCAGGGTTGTAGGTAGGGTTACGGTTAGGGTTAGCGGTTTAGAATTAGGGTTAGGGATTAGGTGTCACAGTGATGACTAGGAGATAGGGTTAGAATTATGGGATAGGGGTTGTTCTCAGGAAATGGGTTATGCATTAACGTTAGGATAAGAGGTTAAAGTTAGGCGCACGGTGAGGTTTACGTGTTAAGGGGAGAAATAGGAACAGGGTTGGGTGTTATGTTCAGGGTTAGGGTTATCTGTTAAAGGTATTGTTTATGCTTAGCGCACGGGCCCTGTCTGCATTAGCCGGGCGGGGGGAGTTTAGGGGGCTGGGATTGTACCCGGGAACCCACTCTATCATACTCTGGGTATGGGCCCGTGGGTTTCATGCAGGACACAGTGGTAGAGCCTCCTTTGACGCATGGCATGGAAGGATTGCAGGCTTTCTAAACTCTAAGAAAGCAAGAAGTCTGAGAATTAGATTTAGGGTTAGGATTCTGGTTAGGGTTAAGGATGAAGTTTAGTGTTAGGGTGAGGGCTTAGGGTTAGGGCTTAGGGTTAGGGTTAAAGGTTACTCTTAGGTTTAATGGTTACACTTTTTTTTAGGGTTGAAGTTTACGGTTAGGGTTAAGATGAGGGGTTAGGGTTTGGTACAGGGTTAGGGTTAAGTGTTAGGTTTAGGGTTGAAGATTAGGATTAGGGTTAGGATTAAAGGTTAGCGTGAGAGTTAACGCTTAGGGTTAAGCTTAAGAGTTAGGGGTTAGGGTTAGGTTTAGGGTTCGTTTTAGGGTTAGAGTTATGTGCTATGGTTTGTGTTAGAGGTTAGGGTTAGGTTTACTGGTCACGGTGAGGGTTACGTTTAGGGGTTAGCATTAGGGTTAGGGTTAAGGGATAGGATTAGGGTTAAGTGTTGGGAGTAGGGTGAGGGTTTAGTGTTAGGGTTATCATTAAGGATTAGGGGTAGGGTCAGGGTTAAATGCTTGGGTGCGGGTAATGGTTAGGGTCAGGGTTAAGGTTCACGGATAGGGTTAGTGTTAAGGGTTACGGGTAGGTTTAGGGTTCAGGGTTAGAGTTAGCATTAGGGCTTAAGGTTAGGATTAGGCGGTAGGTTCGATTTAGGGTTAGATCTAGGCGTTAGGGTAAGGGCTAGCGTTAGGGTTAAGAGATAGGGTTAGGTTTAATGCTTAGGATTAGGGTTAGGGTTTGGGGTTAAAGTAAGTGTTAGGGGTTCGGTTTAAGGATCAAAGGTTAGGGTTATTTTTAGCTGTAGTGTTAGGGTTAGGGGTCGGGATCCCATTAGCATTAAGGGTCTTCCTTACTGTAGGGTTAAGTGTTAGGCTTAGAGATAAAGGTTAAGGTTAGGATCAGTGTTAAGATTTAGGGTGAGGGTTAACGGTTAGGGTAAAGGTTAAGCGTTAGGGTTAGGGATTAGTGATTAGGGTTTTTGGTTAGTGTTAGGGTTAGCGGTTAGGAGTTAGTGTTTTATGAAGGGGTATGGTTAGAATTAGGATTGGGGTTAGAGTTAGGGTGAGGTATAGGGGTTAGGTTTAGGGGTTAGTTTTAGGGTAAAAGGATAGGATTAGGGTTACGGGTTGGGCTTAGGATTAGGGTTAAAGTTTACTGCTAGGGTTAGGGATAGGGTTCAGGGTTAGCTTTAGGGGTTTTGGTTAGGGTTAGGTGTTAGGTTAGTGTCAGGGTTAGGTCTAGTCGTGAGGGTAAGGTTTAGGGTTAGCTTTAAGAGCTAGGGTTAGGTTTAGTGGTTAGGATTAGGATTAGGGTTAAGGGTTAGGGTAAGGCTTAGGGGTTAGGGTGAAGGGTTAGGGTCAAGGGTTAGGGTTTTTGTTAGGCATAGCGTTGGGGTTAGAAGTAAGGGTTACTGTCAGTGTTAGGGTTGTAGGTGGGGTTACGGTTAGGGTTAGCGGTTTAGAATTAGGGTTAGGGATTAGATGTCACAGTGATGACTAGGAAATAGGGTTAGAATTATGGGATAGCGGTTGTTCTCAGGAAATGGGTTATGCATTAACGTTAGGATAAGAGGTTAAATTTAGGCGCACGGGGAGGTTTACGTGTTAAGGGGAGAAATAGGAACAGGGTTGGGTGTTATGTTCAGGGTTAGGGTTATCTGTTAAAGGTATTGTTTATGCTTAGCGCACGGGCCCTGTCTGCATTAGGCGGGCGGGGGGAGTTTAGGGGGCTGGGATTGTACCCGGGAACCCACTCTATCATACTCTGGGTATGGGCCCGTGGGTTTCATGCAGGACACAGTGGTAGAGCCTCCTTTCACCCATGGCATGGGAAGATGGCAGGCTTTCTAAACTCTAAGAAAGCAAGAAGTGTGAGAATGACATTTAGGGTTGGATTATGGTTAGGGTTAAGGATGAAGTTTAGTGTTAGGGTGAGGGCTTAGGCTTAGGTATTAGGGTTAGTGTTAAAGGTTACTCTTAGGTTTAACGGTTACACTTTGGTTTAGGGTTGAGGTTTACGATTAGGGTTAAGATTAGGGGTTAGGTTATGGTACAGGGTTAGGGTTAAGTGTTAGGTTTAGTGTTAAAGATTAGGATTAGGGTTAGGATTAAAGGTTAGTGTGAGAGTTAACGCTTAGGGTTAAGGTTAAGAGTTAGGGTTTAGGGTTAGGGTTAGGGATAGGGTTAGTTTTAGTTAGTTTAGTGCTATGGTTTGTGTTAGAGGTTAGGGTTAGGTTTACTGGTCACGGTTAGGGTTACGTTTAGGGGTTAGCATTAGAGTTAGGGTTAGGGTTAGGGTTAAGGGATAGGATTAGGGTTAAGTGTTGGGCTTAGGTTTAGGGTTTAGTGTTAAGGTTAGCATTAAGGTTTAGGGTTAGGGTCAGGGTTAAATGCTTGGGTGCAGGTAATGGTTAGAGTCAGGGTTAAGGTTCACGGATAGGGTTAGTGTTAAGGGTTACGGGTAGGTTTAGGGTTCAGGGTTAGTGTTAGCATTAGGACTTAAGGTTAGGATTAGGCGGTAGGTTCGATTTAGGGTTAGATCTAGGCGTTAGGGTAAGGGGTAGCGTTAGGGTTAAGAGATAGGGTTAGGTTTATTGCTTAGGAGTAGGGTCAGGGTTTGGGGTTAAAGTAAGTGTTAGGGGTTAGGTTTAAGGATCCAAGGTTAGGGTTATTTTTAGCTGTAGTGTTAGGGTTAGGGATAAGGGATCCCATTAGCATTAAGGGTCTTCCATACTCTAGGGTTAATGGTTAGGCTTAGAGTTAAAGGTTAAGGTTAGGGTCAGTGTTAAGATTTGGGGTGAGGGTTAACGGTTAGGGTAAAGGTTAAGCGTTAGGGTTAGGGATTAGTGATTAGGGTTTTTGATTAGTGTTAGGGTTAGGGGTTAGGAGTTAGTGTTTTATGAAGGGGTATGGTTAGAATTAGGATTGGGGTTAGAGTTAGGGTGAGGTATAGGGGTTAGGTTTAGGGGTTAGTTTTAGGGTAAAAGGATAGGATTAGGGTTACGGGTTGGGCTTTGGTTAGGGTTAAAGTTTACTGCTGGGGTTAGGGATAGGGTTCAGGGTTAGCTTTAGGGGTTCTGGTTAGGGTTAGGTGTTAGGTTAGTGTCAGGGTTAGGTCTAGTCGTGAGGGTAAGGTTTAGGGTTAGCTTTAAGAGCTAGGGTTAGGGTTAGTTTCAGGGTTAGAGTTATGTGCTATGGTTTGTGTTAGAGGTTAGGGTTAGGTTTACTGGTCAAGGTTAGGGTTACGTTTAGGGGGTAGCATTATGGTTAGGGTTAGGGTTAGGGTTAAGGAATAGGATTAGGGTTAAGTTTTGGGCTTAGGGTTAGGGTTTTGTGTTAAGGTTAGCATTAAGGATGAGGGTTAGGGTCAGGGTTAAATGCTTGGGTGTGGGTAATGGTTAGGGTCAGGGTTAAGGTTCACGGATAGGGTTAGTGTTAAGGGTTACGGGTAGGTTGAGGGTTTAGGGTTAGAGTTAGCATTAGGTCTTAAGGTTAGGATTAGGCGGTAGGTTAGATTTAGGGTTAGATCTAGGCGTTAGGGTAAGGGCTAGCGTTAGGGTTAAGAGATAGGGTTAGGTTTAATGCTTAGGATTAGGGTTAGGGTTTGGGGTTAAAGTAAGTGTTAGGGGTTCGGTTTAAGGATCCAAGGTTAGGGTTATTTTTAGCTGTAGTGTTAGGGTTAGGGATAAGGGATCCCATTAGCATTAAGGGTCTTCCTTACTGTAGGGTTAAGGGTTAGCCTTAGAGTTAAAGGTTAAGGTTAGGGTCAGTGTTAAGATTTAGGGTGAGGGTTAACGGTTAGGGTAAAGGTTAAGCATTAGGGTTAGGTATTAGTGATTAGGGTTTTTGGTTAGTGTTAGGGTTAGCGGTTAGGTGTTAGCGTTTTATGAAGTGGTATGGTTAGAATTAGGATTGGGGTTAGAGTTAGGGTGAGGTATAGGGGTTAGGTTTAGGGGTTAGTTTTAGGGTAAAGGATAGGATTAGGGTTACGGGTTGGGCTTAGGTTTAGGGTTAAAGTTTACTGCTAGGGTTAGGGATAGGGTTCAGGGTTAGCTTTAGGGGTTCTGGTTAGGGTTAGGTGTTAGGTTAGTGTCAGGGTTAGGTCTAGTCGTGAGGGTAAGGTTTAGGGTTAGCTTTAAGAGCTAGGGTTAGGTTTAATGGTTAGGATTAGGATTAGGGTTAAGGGTTACGGTAAGGCTTAGGGGTTAGCGTGAAGGGTTAGGGTCAAGGGTTAGGGTTTTTGTTAGGCATAGAGTTGGGGTTAGAAGTAAGGGTTACTGTCAGTGTTAGGGTTGTAGGTAGGGTTACGGTTAGGGTTAGCGGTTTAGAATTAGGGTTAGGGATTAGGTGTCACAGTGATGACTAGGAGATAGGGTTAGAATTATCGGATGGGGTTGTTCTCAGGAAATGGGTAATTCATTAACGTTAGGATAAGAGGTTAAAGTTAGGTGCACGGTGAGGTTTACGTGTTAAGGGGAGAAATAGGAACAGAGTTGGGTGTTATGTTCAGGGTTAGGGTTATCTGTTAAAGGTATTGTTTATGCTTAGCGCACGGGCCCTGTCTGCATTAGGCGGGCGGGGGGAGTTTAGGGGGCTGGGATTGTACCCGGGAACCCACTCTATCATACTCTGGGTATGGGCCCGTGGGTTTCATGCAGGACACAGTGGTAGAGCCTCCTTTCACGCATGGCATGGGAGGATTGCAGGCTTTCTAAACTCTAAGAAAGCAAGAAGTCTGAGAATTAGATTTAGGGTTAGGATTCTGGTTAGGGTTAAGGATGAAGTTTAGTGTTAGGGTGAGGGCTTAGGGTTAGGGATTAGGGTTAGGGTTAAAGATTACTCTTATTTTTAACGGTTACACTTTGGTTTAGAGTTGAGGTTTACGGTTAGGGTTAAGATGAGGGGTTAGGGTTTGGTACAGGGTTAGGGTTAAGTGTTAGGTTTAGGGTTGAAGATTAGGATTAGGGTTAGGATTAAAGGTTAGCGTGAGAGTTAACGCTTAGGGTTAAGGTTAAGAGTTAGTGTTTAGGGTTAGGGTTAGGGATAGGGTTAGTTTTAGGTGTAGAGTTATGTGCTATGGTTTGTGTTAGAGGTTAGGGTTAGGTTTACTCGTCACAGTTAGGTTTAGTTTAGGGGGTAGCATTAGGGTTAGGGTTAGGGTTAAGGGATAGGATTAGGGTTAAGTGTTGGGCGTAGGTTTAGGGTTTAGTGTTAGGGTTAGCATTAAGGATTAGGGTTAGGGTCAGGGTTAAATGCTTGGGTGCGGGTAATGGTTAGGGTCAGGGTTAAGGTTCATGGATAGGGTTAGTGTTAATGGTTACGGGTATGTTTAGGGTTCAGGGTTAGTGTTAGCATTAGGGATTAAGGTTAGGATTAGGCGGTAGGTTAGATTCAGGGTTAGAACTAGGCGTTAGGGTAAGGGCTAGCGTTAGGGTTAAGAGATAGGGTTAGGTTTAATGCTTAGGATTAGGGTTAGGGTTTGGGGTTAAAGTAAGTGTTAGGGGTTGGGTTTAAGGATCCAAGGTTAGGGTTATTTTTGGTTGTAGTGTTAGGGTTAGGGATAAGGGATCCCATTAGCATTAAGGGTCTTCCTTACTGTAGGGTTAAGGGTTAGGCTTAGAGTTAAAGGTTAAGGTTAGGGTCAGTGTTAAGATTTAGGGTGAGGGTTAACGGTTAGGGTAAAGGTTAAGCATTAGGGTTAGGTATTAGTGATTAGGGTTTTTGGTTAGTGTTAGGGTTAGCGGTTAGGTGTTAGCGTTTTATGAAGTGGTATGGTTAGAATTAGGATTGGGGTTAGAGTTAGGGTGAGGTATAGGGGTTAGGTTTAGGGGTTAGTTTTAGGGTAAAGGATAGGATTAGGGTTACGGGTTGGGCTTAGGTTTAGGGTTAAAGTTTACTGCTAGGGTTAGGGATAGGGTTCAGGGTTAGCTTTAGGGGTTCTGGTTAGGGTTAGGTGTTAGGTTAGTGTCAGGGTTAGGTCTAGTCGTGAGGGTAAGGTTTAGGGTTAGCTTTAAGAGCTAGGGTTAGGTTTAATGGTTAGGATTAGGATTAGGGTTAAGGGTTACGGTAAGGCTTAGGGGTTAGCGTGAAGGGTTAGGGTCAAGGGTTAGGGTTTTTGTTAGGCATAGCGTTGGGGTTAGAAGTAAGGGTTACTGTCAGTGTTAGGGTTGTAGGTAGGGTTACGGTTAGGGTTAGCGGTTTAGAATTAGGGTTAGGGATTAGGTGTCACAGTGATGACTAGGAGATAGGGTTAGAATTATGGGATGGGGTTGTTCTCAGGAAATGGGTAATTCATTAACGTTAGGATAAGAGGTTAAAGTTAGGCGCACGGTGAGGTTTACGTGTTAAGGGGAGAAATAGGAACAGAGTTGGGTGTTATGTTCAGGGTTAGGGTTATCTGTTAAAGGTATTGTTTATGCTTAGCGCACGGGCCCTGTCTGCATTAGGCGGGCGGGGGGAGTTTAGGGGGCTGGGATTGTACCCGGGAACCCACTCTATCATACTCTGGGTATGGGCCCGTGGGTTTCACGCAGGACACAGTGGTAGAGCCTCCTTTCACGCATGGCATGGGAGGATTGCAGGCTTTCTAAACTCTAAGAAAGCAAGAAGTCTGAGAATTAGATTTAGGGTTAGGATTCTGGTTAGGGTTAAGGATGAAGTTTAGTGTTAGGGTGAGGGCTTAGGGTTAGGGATTAGGGTTAGGGTTAAAGATTACTCTTATTTTTAACGGTTACACTTTGGTTTAGAGTTGAGGTTTACGGTTAGGGTTAAGATGAGGGGTTAGGGTTTGGTACAGGGTTAGGGTTAAGTGTTAGCTTTAGGGTTGAAGATTAGGATTAGGGTTAGGATTAAAGGTTAGCGTGAGAGTTAACGCTTAGGGTTAAGGTTATGAGTTAGTGTTTAGGGTTAGGGTTAGGGATAGGGTTAGTTTTAGGTGTAGAGTTATGTGCTATGGTTTGTGTTAGAGGTTAGGGTTAGGTTTACTCGTCACAGTTAGGTTTAGTTTAGGGGGTAGCATTAGGGTTAGGGTTAGGGTTAAGGGATAGGATTAGGGTTAAGTGTTGGGCGTAGGTTTAGGGTTTAGTGTTAGGGTTAGCATTAAGGATTAGGGTTAGGGTCAGGGTTAAATGCTTGGGTGCGGGTAATGGTTAGGGTCAGGGTTAAGGTTCACGGATAGGGTTAGTGTTAAGGGTTACGGGTATGTTTAGGGTTCAGAGTTAGTGTTAGCATTAGGGCTTAAGGTTAGGATTAGGCGGTAGGTTAGATTCAGGGTTAGAACTAGGCGTTAGGGTAAGGGCTAGCGTTAGGGTTAAGAGATAGGGTTAGGTTTAATGCTTAGGATTAGGGTTAGGGTTTGGGGTTAAAGAAAGTGTTAGGGGTTAGTTTTAAGTATCCAAGGTTAGGGTTATTTTTAGCTGTAGTGTTAGGGTTAGGGATAAGGGATCCCATTAGCATTAAGGGTCTTCCTTACTGTAGGGTTAAGGGTTAGGCTTAGAATCAAAGGTTAAGGTTAGGGTCAGTGTTAAGATTTAGGGTGAAGGTTAACGGTTAGGGTAAAGGTTAAGCGTCAGGGTTAGGGATTAGTGATTAGGGTGTTTGGTTAGTATTAGTGTAAGCGGTTAGGAGTTAGTGTTTTATGAAGGGGTATGGTTAGAATTAGGATTGGGGTTAGAGTTAGGGTGAGGTATAGGGGTTAGGTTTAGGGGTTAGTTTTAGGGTAAAAGGATAGGATTAGGGTTACGGGTTGGGCTTAGGTTTAGGGTTAAAGTTTACTGCTAGGGTTAGGGATAGGGTTCAGGGTTAGCTTTAGGGGTTCTGGTTAGGGTTACGTGTTAGGTTAGTGTCAGGGTTAGGTCTAGTCGTGAGGGTAAGGTTTAGGGTTAGCTTTAAGAGCTAGGGTTAGGTTTAATGGTTAGGATTAGGATTAGGGTTAAGGGTTAATGTAAGGCTTAGGGGTTAGGGTGAAGGGTTAGGGTCAAGGTTTATGTTAGGCATAGCGTTGGGGTTAGAAGTAAGGGTTACTGTCAGTGTTAGGGTTGTAGGTAGGGTTACGGTTAGGGTTAGCGGTTTAGAATTAGGGTTAGGGATTAGGTGTCACAGTGATGACTAGGAGATAGGGTTAGAATTATGGGATAGCGGTTGTTCTCAGGAAATGGGTTTTGCATTAACTTTAGGATAAGAGGTTAAAGTTAGGCGCACGGTGAGGTTTACGTGTTAAGGGGAGAAATAGGAACAGGGTTGGGTGTTATGTTCAGGGTTAGGGTTATCTGTTAAAGGTATTGTTTATGCTTAGCGCACGGGCCCTGTCTGCATTAGGCGGGCGGGGGGAGTTTAGGGGGCTGGGATTGTACCCGGGAACCCACTCTATCATACTCTGGGTGTGGGCCCGTGGGTTTCATGCAGGACACAGTGGTAGAGCCTCCTTTCACGCATGGCATGGGAGGATTGCAGGCTTTCTAAACTCTAAGAAAGCAAGAAGTCTGAGAATTAGATTTAGGGTTAGGATACTGGTTAGGGTTAAGGATGAAGTTTAGTGTTAGGGTGAGGGCTTAGGGTTAGGGATTAGGGTTAGGGTTAAAGGTTACTCTTAGGTTTAACGGTTACACTTTAATTTAGGGTTGAGGTTTACGGTTAGGGTTAAGATGAGGGGTTAGGGTTTGGTACAGGGTTAGCGTTAAGTGTTAGGTTTAGGGTTGAAGATTAGGATTAGGGTTAGGATTAAAGGTTAGCGTGAGAGTTAACGCTTAGGGTTAAGGGTAAGAGTTAGGGTTTAGGGTTAGGGTTAGGGTTAGTTTTAGGGTTAGAGTTAAGTGCTATGGTTTGTGTTAGAGGTTAGGGTTAGGTTTACTGGTCACGGTTAGGGTTACGTTTAGGGGTTAGCATTAGGGTTAGGGTTAAGGGATAGGATTACGGTTAAGTGTTGGGCTTAGGGTTAGGGTTTAGTGTTAAGGTTAGCATTAAGGATTAGTGTTAGGGTCAGGGTTAAATGCTTGGGTGCGGGTAATGGTTAGGGTCAGGGTTTAGGTTCACGGATAGGGTTAGTGTTAAGGGTTACGGGTAGGTTTAGGGTTCAGGGTTAGTGTTAGCATTACGGCTTAAGGTTAGGATTAGGCGGTAGGTTAGATTTAGGGTTAGATCTAGGCGTTAGGGTAAGGGCTAGCGTTAGGTTTAAGAGATAGGGTTAGGTTTAATGCTTAGGATTAGGGTTAGGGTTTGGGGTTAAAGTAAGTGTTAGGGGTTGGGTTTAAGGATTCAAGGTTAGGGTTATTTTTAGCTGTAGTGTTAGGGTTAGAGATAAGGGATCCCATTAGCATTAAGGGTCTTCCTTACTGTAGGGTTAAAGGTTAGGCTTAGAGTTAAAGGTTAAGGTTAGGGTCAGTGTTAAGATTTAGGGTGAGGGTTAACGGTTAGGGTAAAGGTTAAGCGTTAGGGTTAGGTATTAGTGATTAGGTTTTTGGTTAGTGTTAGGATTAGCGGTTAGGAGTTAGTGTTTTATGAAGGGGTATGGTTAGAATTAGGATTGGGGTTAGAGTTAGGGTGAGGTATAGGGGTTAGGTTTAGGGGTTAGTTTTAGGGTAAAGGATAGGATTAGGGTTACGGGTTGGGCTTAGGTTTAGGGTTAAAGTTTACTGCTAGGGTTAGGGATAGGGTTCAGGGTTAGGTTTAGGGGTTCTGGTTAGGGTTAGGTGTTAGGTTAGTGTCAGGGTTAGGTCTAGTCGTGAGGGTAAGGTTTAGGGTTAGCTTTAAGAGCTAGGGTTAGGTTTAATGGTTAGGATTAGGATTAGGGTTAAGGGTTAGGGTAAGGCTTAGGGGTTAGCGTGAAGGGTTAGGGTCAAGGGTTAGGGTTTTTGTTAGGCATAGCGTGGGGTTAGAAGTAAGGGTTACTGTCAGTGTTAGGGTTGTAGGTAGGGTTACGGTTAGGGTTAGCGGTTTAGAATTAGGGTTAGGGATTAGGTGTCACAGTGATGACTAGGAGATAGGGTTAGAATTATGGGATAGGGTTGTTCTCAGGAAATGGGTAATTCATTAACGTTAGGATAAGAGGTTAAAGTTAGGTGCACGGTGAGGTTTACGTGTTAAGGGGAGAAATAGGAACAGAGTTGGGTGTTATGTTCAGGGTTAGGGTTATCTGTTAAAGGTATTGTTTATGCTTAGCGCACGGGCCCTGTCTGCATTAGGCGGGCGGGGGGAGTTTAGGGGGCTGGGATTGTACCCGGGAACCCACTCTATCATACTCTGGGTATGGGCCCGTGGGTTTCATGGAGGACACAGTGGTAGAGCCTCCTTTCACGCATGGCATGGGAGGATTGCAGGCTTTCTAAACTCTAAGAAAGCAAGAAGTCTGAGAATTAGATTTAGGGTTAGGATTCTGGTTAGGGTTAAGGATGAAGTTTAGTGTTAGGGTGAGGGCTTAGGGTTAGGGATTAGGGTTAGGGTTAAAGGTTACTCTTAGGTTTAACGGTTACACTTTAATTTAGGGTTGAGGTTTACGATTAGGGTTAAGATGAGGGGTTAGGGTTTGGTACAGGGTTAGGGTTAAGTGTTAGGTTTAGGGTTGAAGATTCGGATTAGGGTTAGGATTAAAGGTTAGCGTGAGAGTTAACGCTTAGGGTTAAGGTTAAGAGTTAGGGTTTAGGGTTAGGGTTAGGGATAGGGTTAGTTTTAGGTGTAGAGTTATGTGCTATGGTTTGTGTTAGAGGTTAGGGTTAGGTTTACTCGTCACAGTTAGGTTTAGTTTAGGGGGTAGCATTAGGGTTAGGGTTAGGGTTAGTTTTAGGGTTAGAGTTATGTGCTATGCTTTGTGTTAGAGGTTAGGGTTAGGTTTACTGGTCATGGTTAGGGTTACGTTTAGGGGTTAGCATTAGGGTTAGGGTTAGGGTTAGGGTTAAGGGATAGGATTAGGGTTAAGTGTTGGGCGTAGGGTTAGGGTTTAGTGTTAGGGTTAGCATTAAGGATTAGGTTTAGGGTCAGGGTTAAATGCTTGGGTGCGGGTAATGGTTAGAGTCAGGGTTAAGGTTCACGGATAGGGTTAGTGTTAAGGGTTACGGGTAGGTTTAAGGTTCAGGGTTAGTGTTAGCATTAGGGATTAAGGTTAGGATTAGGCGGTAGGTTAGATTTAGGGTTAGATCTAGGCGTTAGGGTAAGGGCTAGCGTTAGGGTTAAGAGATAGGGTTAGGTTTAATGCTTAGGATTAGGGTTAGGGTTTGGGGTTAAAGTAAGTGTTAGGGGTTAGGTTTAAGGATCCAAGGTTAGGGTTATTTTTAGCTGTAGTGTTAGGGTTAGGGATAAGGGATCCCATTAGCATAAAGGGTCTTCCTTCCTGTAGGGTTAAGGGTTAGGCTTAGAGTTAAAGGTTAAGGTTAGGGTCAGTGTTAAGATTTAGGGTGAGGGTTAACGGTTAGGGTAAAGGTTATGCGTTAGGGTTAGGGATTAGTGATTAGGGTTTTTGGTTAGTGTTAGGGTTAGCGGTTAGGTGTTAGTGTTTTATGAAGGGGTATGGTTAGAATTAGGATTGGGGTTAGAGGTAGGGGGAGGTATAGGGGTTAGGTTTAGGGGTTAGTTTTAGGGTAAAAGGATAGGATTAGGGTTACGGGTTGGGCTTAGGTTTAGGGTTAAAGTTTACTGCTAGGGTTAGGGATAGGGTTCAGGGTTAGCTTTAGGGGTTCTGGTTAGGGTTAGGTGTTAGATTAGTGTCAGGGTTAGGTCTAGTAGTGAGGGTAAGGTTTAGGGTTAGCTTTAAGAGCTAGGGTTAGGTATAATGGTTAGGATTAGGATTAGGGTTAAGGGTTAGGGTAAGGCTTAGGGGTTAGGGTGAAGGGTTAGGGTCAAGGGTTAGAGTTTTTGTTAGGCATAGCATTGGGGTAAGAAGTAAGGGTTACTGTCAGTGTTAGGGTTGTAGGTAGGGTTACGGTTAGGGTTAGCGGTTTAGAATTAGGGTTAGGGATTAGGTGTCACAGTGATGACTAGGAGATAGGGTTAGAATTATGGGATGGGGTTGTTCTCAGGAAATGGGTTATGCATTAACGTTAGGATAAGAGGTTAATGTCAGGCGCATGGTGAGGTTTAAGTGTTAAGGGGAGAAATAGGAACAGGGTTGGGTGTTATGTTCAGGGTTAGGGTTATCTGTTAAAGGTATTGTTTATGCTTAGCGCACGGGCCCTGTCTGCATTAGGCGGGCGGGGGGAGTTTAGGGGGCTGGGATTGTACCCGGGAACCCACTCTATCATACTCTGGGTATGGGCCCGTGGGTTTCATGCAGGACACAGTGGTAGAGCCTCCTTTCACGCATGGCGTGGGAGGATTGCAGGCTTTCTAAACTCTAAGAAAGCAAGAAGTCTGAGAATTAGATTTAGGGTTAGGATTCTGGATAGGGTTAAGGATGAAGTTTAGTGTTAGGGTGAGGGCTTAGGGTTAGGGATTAGGGTTAGGGTTAAAGGTTACTCTTAGGTTTAACGGTTACACTTTAATTTAGGGTTGAGGTTTACGGTTAGGGTTAAGATGAGGGGTTAGTGTTTGGTACAGGGTTAGGGTTAAGTGTTAGGTTTAGGGTTGAAGATTAGGATTAGGGTTAGGATTAAAGGTTAGCGTGAGAGTTAACGCTTAGGGTTAAGGTTAAGAGTTAGGGTTTAGGGTTAGGGTTAGGGATAGGGTTAGTTTTAGGTTTAGAGTTATGTGCTATGGTTTGTGTTACAGGTTAGGGTTAGGTTTACTGGTCACAGTTAGGTTTAGTTTAGGGGTTAGCATTAGGGTTACGGTTAGGGTTAAGGGATAGGTTTAGGGTTAAGTGTTGGGCGTAGGGTTAGGGTTTAGTGTTAGGGTTAGCATTAAGGATTAGGGTTAGGGTCAGGGTTAAATGCTTGGGTGCGGGTAATGGTTAGAGTCAGGGTTAAGGTTCACGGATAGGGTTAGTGTTAAGGGTTACGGGTAGGTTTATGGTTCACGGTTAGTGTTAGCATTAGGGCTTAAGGTTAGGATTAGGCGGTAGGTTAGATTTAGGGTTAGATCTAGGCGTTAGTGTAAGGGCTAGCGTTAGGGTTAAGAGATAGGGTTAGGTTTAATGCTTAGGATTAGGGTTAGGGTTTGGGGTTAAAGTAAGTGTTAGGGGTTAGGTTTAAGGATCCAAGGTTAGGGTTATTTTTAGCTGTAGTGTTAGGGTTAGAGATAAGGGATCCCATTAGCATTAAGGGTCTTCCTTAATGTAGGGTTAAGGGTTAGGCTTAGAGTTAAAGGTTAAGGTTAGGGTCAGTGTTAAGATTTAGGGTGAGGGTTAACGGTTAGGGTAAAGGTTTAGCATTAGGGTTAGGGATTAGTGATTAGGGTTTTTGGTTAGTGTTAGGGTTAGCGGTTAGGAGTTAGTGTTTTATGAAGGGGTATAGTTAGAATTAGGATTGGGGTTAGAGTTAGGGTGAGGTATAGGGGTTAGGTTTAGGGGTTAGTTTTAGGGTAAAAGGATAGGATTAGGGTTACGGGTTGGGCTTAGGTTTAGGGTTAAAGTTTACTGCTAGGGTTAGGGATAGGGTTCAGGCTTAGCTTTAGGGGTTCTGGTTAGGGTTAGGTGTTAGGTTAGTGTCAGGGTTAGGTCTAGTCGTGAGGGTAAGGTTTAGGGTTAGCTTTAAGAGCTAGGGTTAGGTTTAATGGTTAGGATTAGGATTAGGGTTAAGGGTTAGGGTAAGGCTTAGGGGTTAGGGTGAAGGGTTAGGGTCAAGGGTTAGGGTTTTTGTTAGGCATAGCGTTGGGGTTAGAAGTAAGGGTTACTGTCAGTGTTAGGGTTGTAGGTAGGGTTACGGTTAGGGTTAGCGGTTTAGAATTAGGGTTAGGGATTAGGTGTCACAGTGATGACTAGGAGATAGGGTTAGAATTATGGGATAGGGGTTGTTCTCAGGAAATGGGTTATGCATTAACGTTAGGATAAGAGGTTAAAGTTAGG
>NW_027182872.1:622500-635000 GCF_041146395.1 Eulemur rufifrons | reverse complement strand
CGTGAGAGTTAACGCTTAGGGTTAAGGTTAAGAGTTAGGGTTTAGGGTTAGGGTTTGGGTTAGGGTTAGTTTTAGGGTTGGAGTTATGAGCTACGCTTTGTGTTAGAGGTTAGGGTTAGGTTTACTGGTCACGGTTAGGGTTACGTTTAGGGGGTAGCATTAGGGTTAGGGTTAGGGATAAGGGATAGGATTAGGGATAAGTGTTGGGCTTAAGGTTAGGGTTTAGTGTTAGGGTTAGCATTAAGGATTAGGGTTAGGGTCAGGGTTAAATGCTTGGGTGAGGGTAATGGTTAGGGTCAGGGTTAAGGTTCACGGATAGGGTTAGTGTTAAGGGTTACGGGTAGGTTTAGGGTTCAGGGTTAGAGTTAGCATTAGGGCTTAAGGTTAGGATTAGGCGGTAGGTTAGACTTAGGGTTAGATCTTGGCGTTAGGGTAAGGGCTAGCGTTAGGGTTAAGAGATAGGGTTAGGTTTAATGCTTAGGATTAGGGTTAGGGTTTGGGGTTAAAGTAAGTGTTAGGGGTTAGGTTTCATGATCAAAGGTTAGGGTTATTTTTAGCTGTAGTGTTAGGGTTAGGGATAAAGGATCCCATTAGCATTAAGGGTGTTCCTTACTGTAGGATTAAGGGTTAGGCTTAGAGTTAAAGGTTAAGGTTAGGGTCAGTGTTGAGATTTAGAGTGAGGGTTAACAGTTAGGGTAAAGGTTAAGCGTTAGGGTTAGGGATTAGTGATTAGGCTTTTTGGTTAGTGTTAGGGTTGGCGGTTAGGAGTTACTGTTTTATGACGGGGTATGGTTAGAATTAGGGTTGGGGTTAGATTTAGGGTGAGGTTTATGTGTTAGGTTTAGGGGTTAGTTTTAGGGTAAAAGGATACGATTAGGGTTACGGGTTGGGCTTAGGTTTAGGGTTAAAGTTTACTGCTAGGGTTAGGGATAGGGTTCAGGGTTAGCTTTAGGGGTTCTGGTTAGGGTTAGGTGTTAGGTTAGTGTCAGGGTTAGGTCTAGTCGTGAGGGTAAGGTTTAGGGTCAGCTTTAAGAGCTAGGGTTAGGTTTAATGGTTAGGATTAGGATTAGGGTTAAGGGTTAGGGTAAGGCTTAGGGGTTAGGGGGAAGGGTTAGGGTCAAGGGTTAGGGTTTTTGTTAGGCATAGCGTTGGGGTTAGAAGTAAGGGTTACTGTCAGTGTTAGGGTTGTAGAAAGGGTTACGGTTAGGGTTAGCGGTTTAGAATTAGGGTTAGGGATTAGGTGTCACAGTGATGACTAGGAGATAGGGTTAGAATTATGGGATAGGGGTTGTTCTCAGGAAATGGGTTATGCATTAACGTTAGGATAAGAGGTTAAAGTTAGGCGCACGGGGAGGTTTACGTGTTAAGGGGAGAAATAGGAACAGGGTTGGGTGTTATGTTCAGGGTTAGGGTTATCTGTTAAAGGTATTGTTTATGCTTAGCGCACGGGCCCTGTCTGCATTGGGCGGGCGGGGGGAGTTTAGGGGGCTGGGATTGTATCAGGGAACCCACTCTGTCATACTCTGGGTATGGGCCCGTGGGTTTCATGCAGGACACAGTGGTAGAGCCTCCTTTCACGCATGGCATGGGAGGATTGCAGGCTTTCTAAACTCTAAGAAAGCAAGAAGTCTGAGAATGAGATTTAGGGTTGGATTCTGGTTAGGGTTAAGGATGAAGTTTAGTGTTAGGGTGAGGGCTTAGGGTTAGGGATTAGGGTTAGGCTTAAAGATTACTCTTAGGTTTAACGCTTACACTTTGGTTTAGGGTTGAGGTTTACGGTTAGGGTGAAGATGAGGGGTTAGGGTTTGGTACAGGGTTAGGGTTAAGTGTTAGGTTTAGGGTTGAAGATTAGGATTAGGGTTAGGATTAAAGGTTAGCGTGAGAGTTAATGCTTAGGGTTAAGGTTAAGTGTTAGGGTTTAGGGTTAGGGTTAGGGTTAGGGTTCGTTTTACGGTTAGAGTTATGTGCTGTGGTTTGTGTTAGAGGTTAGGGTTAGGTTTAGTGGTCACGGTGAGGGTTACGTTTAGGGGTTAGCATTAGGGTTAGGGTTAAATTATAGGATTAGGTTTAAGTGTTGGCCTTAGGGTTAGGGTTTAGTGTTAGGGTTATCATTAAGGATTAGGGTTAGGGTGAGGGTTAAATGCTTGGGTGCGGGTAATGGTTAGGGTCAGGGTTAAGGTTCACGGATAGGGTTAGTGTTAAGGGTTACGGGTAGGTTTAGGGTTCAGGGTTAGAGTTAGCATTAGGACTTAAGTTTAGGATTAGGCGGTAGGTTCGATTTACGGTTAGATCTAGGCGTTAGGGTAAGGGCTAGTGTTAGGGTTAAGAGATAGGGTTAGGTTTAATGCTTAGGATTAGGGTTAGGGTTTGGGGTTAAAGTAAGTGTTAGGGGTTAGGATTAAGGATCCAAGGTTAGGGTTATTTTTAGCTGTAGTGTTAGGGTTAGGGATAAGAGATCCCATTAGCATTAACGGTCTTCCTTCCTGTAGGGTTAAGGGTTAGGCTTAGAGTTAAAGGTTAAGGTTAGGGTCAGTGTTAAGATTTAGGGTGAGGGTTAACGGTTAGGGTAAAGGTTAAGCATTAGGGTTAGGAATTAGTGATTAGGGTTTCTGGTTAGTGTTAGGGTTAGTGGTTAGGAGTTAGTGTTTTATGAAGGGGTATGGTTAGAATTAGGATTGGGGTTAGAGTTAGGGTGAGGTATAGGGGTTAGGTTTAGGGGTTAGTTTTAGGGTAAAAGGATAGGATTAGGGTTACGGGTTGGGCTTAGGTTTAGGGTTAAAGTTTACTGCTAGAGTTAGGGATAGGGTTCAGGCTTAGCTTTAGGGCTTCTGGTTAGGATTAGGTGTTAGGTTAGTGTCAGGGTTAGGTCTAGTCGTGAGGGTAAGGTTTAGGGTCAGCTTTAAGAGCTAGGGTTAGGTTTAATGGTTAGGATTAGGATTAGGGTTAAGGGTTAGGGTAAGGCTTAGGGGTTAGGGTGAAGGGTTAGGGTCAAGGGTTAGGGTTTTTGTTAGGCATAGCGTTGGGGTTAGAAGTAAGGGTTACTGTCAGTGTTAGGGTTGTAGGTAGGGTTACGGTTAGGGTTAGCGGTTTAGAATTAGGGTTAGGGATTAGGTGTCACAGCGATGAATAGGAGATAGGGTTAGAATTATGGGATGGGGTTGTTCTCAGGAAATGGGTTATGCATTAACGTTAGGATAAGAGGTTAAAGTTAGGCGCACGGTGAGGTTTACGTGTTAAGGGGAGAAATAGGAACAGGGTTGGGTGTTATGTTCAGGGTTAGGGTTATCTGTTAAAGGTATTGTTTATGCTTAGCGCACGGGCCCTGTCTGCATTAGGCGGGCGGGGGGAGTTTAGGGGGCTGGGATTGTACCCGGGAACCCACTCTATCATACTCTGGGTATGGGCCCGTGGGTTTCATGCAGGACACAGTGGTAGAGCCTCCTTTCACGCATGGCATGGGAGGATTGCAGGCTTTCTAAACTCTAAGAAAGCAAGAAGTCTGAGAATTAGATATAGGGTTAGGATTATGGTTAGGGTTAAGGATGAAGTTTAGTGTTAGGGTGAGGGCTTAGGGTTAGGTCTTAGGGTTAGGGTTAAAGGTTACTCTTAGGTTTAACAGTTACACTTATTTTTAGGGTTGAGGTTTACGGTTAGGGTTAAGATGAGGGGTTAGGGTTTGGTACAGGGTTAGGGTTAAGTGTTAGGTTTAGGGTTGAAGATTAGGAATAGGGTTAGGATTAAAGGTTACCGTGAGAGTTAACGCTTAGGGTTAAGCTTAAGAGTTAGGGGTTAGGGTTAGGTTTAGGGTTCGTTTTAGGGTTAGAGTTATGTGCTATGGTTTGTGTTAGAGGTTAGGGTTAGGTTTACTGGTCACGGTGAGGGTTACGTTTAGGGGTTAGCATTAGGGTTAGGGTTAAGGGATAGGATTAGTGTTAAGTGTTGGGAGTAGGGTTAGGGTTTAGTGTTAGGGTTATCATTAAGGATTAGGGGTAGGGTCAGGGTTAAATGCTTGGGTGCGGGTAATGGTTAGGGTCAGGGTTAAGGTTCACGGATAGGGTTAGTGTTAAGGGTTACGGGTAGGTTTAGGGTTCAGGGTTAGAGTTAGCATTAGGGCTTAAGGTTAGGATTAGGCGGTAGGTTCGATTTAGGGTTAGATCTAGGCATTAGGGTAAGGCCTAGCGTTAGGGTTAAGAGATAGGGTTAGGTTTAATGCTTAGGATTAGGGTTAGGGTTTGGGGTTAAAGTAAGTGTTAGGGGTTAGGTTTAAGGATCAAAGTTTAGGGTTATTTTTAGCTGTAGTGTTAGGGTTAGGGATAAGGGATCCCATTAGCATTAAGGGTCTTCCTTACTGTAGGGTTAAGGGTTAGGCTTAGAGTTAAAGGTTAAGGTTAGGGTCAGTGTTAAGATTTAGGGTGAGGGTTAACGGTTAGGGTAAAGGTTAAGCGTTAGGGTTAGGGATTAGTGATTAGGGTTTTTGGTTAGTGTTAGGGTTAGCGGTTAGGAGTTAGTGTTTTATGAAGGGGTATGGTTAGAATTAGGATTGGGGTTAGAGTTAGGGTGAGGTATAGGGGTTAGGTTTAGGGTAAAAGGATAGGATTAGGGTTACGGGTTGGGCTTAGGTTTAGGGTTAAAGTTTACTGCTAGGGTTAGGGATAGGGTTCAGGGTTAGCTTTAGGGGTCTGGTGAGGGTCAGGTGTTAGGTTAGTGTCAGGGTTAGGTCTAGTCGTGAGGGTAAGGTTTAGGGTTAGCTTTAAGAGCTAGGGTTAGGTTTAATGGTTAGGATTAGGATTAGGGTTAAGGGTTAGGGTAAGGCTTAGGGGTTAGGGTGAAGGGTTAGGGTCAAGGGTTAGGGTTTTTGTTAGGCATAGCGTTGGGGTTAGAAGTAAGGGTTACTGTCAGTGTTAGGGTTGTAGAAAGGGTTACGGTTAGGGTTAGCGGTTTAGAATTAGGGTTAGGGATTAGGTGTCACAGTGATGACTAGGAGATAGGGTTAGAATTATGGGATAGGGGTTGTTCTCAGGAAATGGGTTATGCATAAACGTTAGGATAAGAGGTTAAAGTTAGGCGCACGGTGAGGTTTACGTGTTAAGGGGAGAAATAGGAACAGGGTTGGGTGTTATGTTGAGGGTTAGGGTTATCTGTTAAAGGTATTGTTTATGCTTAGCGCACGGGCCCTGTCTGCATTGGGCGGGCGGGGGGAGTTTAGGGGGCTGGGATTGTACCCGGGAACCCACTCTATCATACCCTGGGTATGGGCCCGTGGGTTTCATGCAGGACGCAGTGGTAGAGCCTCCTTTCACGCATGGCATGGGAGGATTGCAGGCTTTCTAAACTCTAAGAAAGCAAGAAGTCTGAGAATTAGATTTAGGGTTAGGATTATGGTTAGGGTTAAGGATGAAGTTTAGTGTTAGGGTGAGGGCTTAGGGTTAGGGATTAGGGTTAGGGTTAAAGGTTACCCTTAGGTTTAACGGTTACACTTTGGTTTAGGGTTGAGGTTTACGGTTAGGGTTAAGATGAGGGGTTAGGGTTTGGTACAGGGTTAAGGTTAAGTGTTAGATTTAGGTTTGAAGATTAGGATTAGGGTTAGGATTAAAGGTTAGCGTGAGAGTTAACGCTTAGGGTTAAGGTTAAGAGTTAGGGTTTAGGGTTAGGGTTTGGGTTAGGGTTAGTTTTAGGGTTGGAGTTATGAGCTACGCTTTGTGTTAGAGGTTAGGTTTAGGTTTACTGGTCACGGTTAGGGTTACGTTTAGGGGGTAGCATTAGGGTTAGGGTTAGGGATAAGGGATAGGATTAGGGATAAGTGTTGGGCTTAAGGTTAGGGTTTAGTGTTAGGGTTAGCATTAAGGATTAGGGTTAGGGTCAGGGTTAAATCCTTGGGTGCGGGTAATGGTTAGGGTCAGGGTTAAGGTTCACGGATAGGGTTAGTGTTAAGGGTTACGGGTAGGTTTAGGGTTCAGGGTTAGAGTTAGCATTAGGGCTTAAGGTTAGGATTAGGCGGTAGGTTAGACTTAGGGTTAGATCTTGGCGTTAGGGTAAGGGCTAGCGTTAGGGTTAAGAGATAGGGTTAGGTTTAATGCTTAGGATTAGGGTTAGGGTTTGGGGTTAAAGTAAGTGTTAGGGGTTAGGTTTCATGATCAAAGGTTAGGGTTATTTTTAGCTGTAGTGTTAGGGTTAGGGATAAAGGATCCCATTAGCATTAAGGGTGTTCCTTACTGTAGGATTAAGGGTTAGGCTTAGAGTTAAAGGTTAAGGTTAGGGTCAGTGTTGAGATTTAGAGTGAGGGTTAACAGTTAGGGTAAAGGTTAAGCGTTAGGGTTAGGGATTAGTGATTAGGCTTTTTGGTTAGTGTTAGGGTTGGCGGTTAGGAGTTAGTGTTTTATGAAGGGGTATGGTTAGAATTAGGGTTGGGGTTAGATTTAGGGTGAGGTTTATGTGTTAGGTTTAGGGGTTACTTTTAGGGTAAAAGGATAGGATTAGGGTTACGGGTTGGGCTTAGGTTTAGGGTTAAAGTTTACTGCTAGGGTTAGGGATAGGGTTCAGAGTTAGCTTTAGGGGTTCTGGTTAGGGTTAGGTGTTAGGTTAGTGTCAGGGTTAGGTCTAGTCGTGAGGGTAAGGTTTAGGGTCAGCTTTAAGAGCTAGGGTTAGGTTTAATGGTTAGGATTAGGATTAGGGTTAAGGGTTAGGGTAAGGCTTAGGGGTTAGGGTGAAGGGTTAGGGTCAAGGGTTAGGGTTTTTGTTAGGCATAGCGTTGGGGTTAGAAGTAAGGGTTACTGTCAGTGTTAGGGTTGTAGAAAGGGTTACGGTTAGGGTTAGCGGTTTAGAATTAGGGTTAGGGATTAGGTGTCACAGTGATGACTAGGAGATAGGGTTAGAATTATGGGATAGGGGTTGTTCTCAGGAAATGGGTTATGCATTAACGTTAGGATAAGAGGTTAAAGTTAGGCGCACGGTGAGGTTTACGTGTTAAGGGGAGAAATAGGAACAGGGTTGGGTGTTATGTTCAGGGTTAGGGTTATCTGTTAAAGGTATTGTTTATGCTTAGCGCACGGGCCCTGTCTGCATTAGGCGGGCGGGGGGAGTTTAGGGGGCTGGGATTGTATCAGGGAACCCACTCTGTCATACTCTGGGTATGGGCCCGTGGGTTTCATGCAGGACACAGTGGTAGAGCCTCCTTTCACCCATGGCATGGGAGGATTGCAGGCTTTCTAAACTCTAAGAAAGCAAGAAGTCTGAGAATGAGATTTAGGGTTGGATTATGGTTAGGGTTAAGGATGAAGTTTAGTGTTAGGGTGAGGGCTTAGGGTTAGGGATTAGGGTTAGGCTTAAAGATTACTCTTAGGTTTAATGCTTACACTTTGGTTTAGGGTTGAGGTTTACGGTTAGGGTTAAGATGAGGGGTTAGGGTTTGGTACAGGGTTAGGGTTAAGTGTTAGGTTTAGGGTTGAAGATTAGGATTAGGGTTAGGATTAAAGGTTAGCGTGAGAGTTAACGCTTAGGGTTAAGGTTAAGGGTTAGGGTTTAGGGTGAGGGTTAGGGTTAGGGTTCGTTTTACGGTTAGAGCTATGTGCTATGGTTTGTGTTAGAGGTTAGGGTTAGGTTTAGTGGTCACGGTGAGGGTTACGTTTAGGGGTTAGCATTAGGGTTAGGGTTAAATTATAGGATTAGGTTTAAGTGTTGGCCTTAGGGTTAGGGTTTAGTGTTAGGGTTATCATTAAGGATTAGGGTTAGGGTGAGGGTTAAATGCTTGGGTGCGGGTAATGGTTAGGGTCAGGGTTAAGGTTCACGGATAGGGTTAGTGTTAAGGGTTACGGGTAGGTTTAGGGTTCAGGGTTAGAGTTAGCATTAGGACTTAAGTTTAGGATTAGGCGGTAGGTTCGATTTAGGGTTAGATCTAGGCGTTAGGGTAAGGGCTAGTGTTAGGGTTAAGAGATAGGGTTAGGTTTAATGCCTAGGATTAGGGTTAGGGTTTGGGGTTAAAGTAAGTGTTAGGGGTTAGGTTTAAGGATCCAAGGTTAGGGTTATTTTTAGCTGTAGTGTTAGGGTTAGGGATAAGAGATCCCATTAGCATTAACGGTCTTCCTTACTGTAGGGTTAAGGGTTAGGCTTAGAGTTAAAGGTTAAGGTTAGGGTCAGTGTTAAGATTTAGGGTGAGGGTTAACGGTTAGGGTAAAGGTTAAGCATTAGGGTTAGGAATTAGTGATTAGGGTTTCTGGTTAGTGTTAGGGTTAGTGGTTAGGAGTTAGTGTTTTATGAAGGGGTATGGTTAGAATTAGGATTGGGGTTAGAGTTAGGGTGAGGTATAGGGGTTAGGTTTAGGGGTTAGTTTTAGGGTAAAAGGATAGGATTAGGGTTACGGGTTGGGCTTAGGTTTAGGGTTAAAGTTTACTGCTAGAGTTAGGGATAGGGTTCAGGCTTAGCTTTAGGGGTTCTGGTTAGGATTAGGTGTTAGGTTAGTGTCAGGGTTAGGTCTAGTCGTGAGGGTAAGGTTTAGGGTTAGCTTTAAGAGCTAGGGTTAGGTTTAATGGTTAGGATTAGGATTAGGGTTAAGGGTTAGTGTAAGGCTTAGGGGTTAGGGTGAAGGGTTAGGGTCAAGGGTTAGGGTTTTTGTTAGGCATAGCGTTGGGGTTAGAAGTAAGGGTTACTGTAAGTGTTAGGGTTGTAGGTAGGGTTACGGTTAGGGTTAGCGGTTTAGAATTAGGGTTAGGGATTAGGTGTCACAGCGATGACTAGGAGATAGGGTTAGAATTATGGGATGGGGTTGTTCTCAGGAAATGGGTTATGCATTAACGTTAGGATAAGAGGTTAAAGTTAGGCGCACGGTGAGGTTTACGTGTTAAGGGGAGAAATAGGAACAGGGTTGGGTGTTATGTTCAGGGTTAGGGTTATCTGTTAAAGGTATTGTTTATGCTTAGCGCACGGGCCCTGTCTGCATTAGGCGGGCGGGGGGAGTTTAGGGGGCTGGGATTGTACCCGGGAACCCACTCTATCATACTCTGGGTATGGGCCCGTGGGTTTCATGCAGGACACAGTGGTAGAGCCTCCTTTCACGCATGGCATGGGAGGATTGCAGGCTTTCTAAACTCTAAGAAAGCAAGAAGTCTGAGAATTAGATATAGGGTTAGGATTATGGTTAGGGTTAAGGATGAAGTTTAGTGTTAGGGTGAGGGCTTAGGGTTAGGGCTTAGGGTTAGGGTTAAAGGTTACTCTTAGGTTTAACGGTTACACTTATTTTTAGGGTTGAGGTTTACGGTTAGGGTTAAGATGAGGGGTTAGGGTTTGGTACAGGGTTAGGGTTAAGTGTTAGGTTTAGGGTTGAAGATTAGGAATAGGGTTAGGATTAAAGGTTAGCGTGAGAGTTAACGCTTAGGGTTAAGCTTAAAAGTTAGGGGTTAGGGTTAGGTTTAGGGTTCGTTTTAGGGTTAGAGTTATGTGCTATGGTTTGTGTTAGAGGTTAGGGTTAGGTTTACTGGTCACGGTGAGGGTTACGTTTAGGGGTTAGCATTAGGGTTAGGGTTAAGGGATAGGATTAGTGTTAAGTGTTGGGAGTAGGGTTAGGGTTTAGTGTTAGGGTTATCATTAAGGATTAGGGTTAGGGTCAGGGTTAAATCCTTGGGTGCGGGTAATGGTTAGGGTCAGGGTTAAGGTTCACGGATAGTGTTAGTTTTAAGGGTTACGGGTAGGTTTAGGGTTCAGGGTTAGAGTTAGCATTAGGGCTTACGGTTAGGATTAGTCGGTAGGTTCGATTTAGGGTTAGATCTAGGCATTAGGGTAAGGCCTAGCGTTAGGGTTAAGAGATAGGGTTAGGTTTAATGCTTAGGATTAGGGTTAGGGTTTGGGGTTAAAGTAAGTGTTAGGGGTTAGGTTTAAGGATCAAAGTTTAGGGTTATTTTTAGCTGTAGTGTTAGGGTTAGGGATAAGGGATCCCATTAGCATTAAGGGTCTTCCTTACTGTAGGGTTAAGGGTTAGGCTTAGAGTTAAAGGTTAAGGTTAGGGTCAGTGTTAAGATTTAGGGTGAGGGTTAACGGTTAGGGTAAAGGTTAAGCGTTAGGGTTAGGGATTAGTGATTAGGGTTTTTGGTTAGTGTTAGGGTTAGCGGTTAGGAGTTAGTGGTTTATGAAGGGGTATGGTTAGAATTAGGATTGGGGTTAGAGTTAGGGTGAGGTATAGGGGTTAGGTTTAGGGTAAAAGGATAGGATTAGGGTTACGGGTTGGGCTTAGGTTTAGGGTTAAAGTTTACTGCTAGGGTTAGGGATAGGGTTCAGGGTTAGCTTTAGGGGTCTGGTGAGGGTCAGGTGTTAGGTTAGTGTCAGGGTTAGGTCTAGTCGTGAGGGTAAGGTTTAGGGTTAGCTTTAAGAGCTAGGGTTAGGTTTAATGGTTAGGATTAGGATTAGGGTTAAGGGTTAGGGTAAGGCTTAGGGGTTAGGGTGAAGGGTTAGGGTCAAGGGTTAGGGTTTTTGTTAGGCATAGCGTTGGGGTTAGAAGTAAGGGTTACTGTCAGTGTTAGGGTTGTAGGTAGGGTTACGGTTAGGGTTAGCGGTTTAGAATTAGGGTTAGGGATTAGGTGTCACAGTGATGACTAGGAGATAGGGTTAGAATTATGGGATAGGGGTTGTTCTCAGGAAATGGGTTATGCATAAACGTTAGGATAAGAGGTTAAAGTTAGGCGCACGGTGAGGTTTACGTGTTAAGGGGAGAAATAGGAACAGGGTTGGGTGTTATGTTGAGGGTTAGGGTTATCTGTTAAAGGTATTGTTTATGCTTAGCGCACGGGCCCTGTCTGCATTGGGCGGGCGGGGGGAGTTTAGGGGGCTGGGATTGTACCCGGGAACCCACTCTATCATACCCTGGGTATGGGCCCGTGGGTTTCATGCAGGACGCAGTGGTAGAGCCTCCTTTCACGCATGGCATGGGAGGATTGCAGGCTTTCTAAACTCTAAGAAAGCAAGAAGTCTGAGAATTAGATTTAGGGTTAGGATTATGGTTAGGGTTAAGGATGAAGTTTAGTGTTAGGGTGAGGGCTTAGGGTTAGGGATTAGGGTTAGGGTTAAAGGTTACCCTTAGGTTTAACGGTTACACTTTGGTTTAGGGTTGAGGTTTACGGTTAGGGTTAAGATGAGGGGTTAGGGTTTGGTACAGGGTTAGGGTTATGTGTTAGGTTTAGGGTTGAAGATTAGGATTAGGGTTAGGATTAAAGTTTAGCGTGAGAGTTAACGCTTAGGGTTAAGGTTAAGGGTTAGGGTTTAGGGTTAGGGTTAGGGTTGGTTTTAGAGTTAGAGTTATGTGCTATGGTTTGTGTTAGAGGTTAGGGTTAGGTTTACTGGTGATGGCTAGGGTTAGGTTTAGGGGGTAGCATTAGGGATAGGCTTATGGTTAGGGTTAAGGGATAGGATTAGGGATAAGTGTTGGGTTTAGGGTTAGGGTTTAGTGTTAGGGTTATCATTAAGGATTAGGGGTAGGGTCAGGGTTAAATGCTTGGTTGCGGGAAATGGTTAGGGTCAGGGTTAAGGTTGACGGATAGGGTTAGTGTTAAGTGTTACGGGTAGGTTTAGGGTTCAGGGTTAGAGTTAGCATTAGGGCTTAAGGTTAGGATTAGGCGGTAGGTTAGATTTAGGGTTAGATCTAGGCGTTAGGGTAAGGTCTAGCGTTAGGGTTAAGAGATAGGGTTAGGTTTAATGCTTAGGATTAGGGTTAGGGTTTGGGGTTAAAGTAAGTGTTAGGGGTTAGGTTTAAGGATCAAAGCTTAGGGTTATTTTTAGCTGTAGTCTTAAGGTTAGGGATAAGGGATCCCATTAGCATTAAGGGTCTTCCTTACTGTAGGGTTAAGGGTTAGGCTTAGAGTTAAAGGTTAAGGTTAGGGTCAGTGTTAAGATTTAGGGTGAGGGTTAACGGTTAGGGTAAAGGTTAAGCGTTAGGGTTAGGGATTAGTGATTAGGGATTTTGGATAGTGTTAGGGTTAGCGGATAGGAGTTAGTGTTTTATGAAGGGGTATGGTTAGAATTAGGATTGGGGTTAGAGTTAGGGTGAGGTATAGGGGTTAGGTTTAGGGGTTAGTTTTAGGGTTAAAGGATAGGATTAGGGTTACGGGTTGGGCTTAGGTTTAGGGTTAAAGTTTACTGCTAGGGTTAGGGATAGGGTTCAGGCTTAGCTTTAGGGGTTTTGGTTAGGGTTAGGTGTTAGGTTAGTGTCAGGGTTAGGTTTAGTCGTGAGGGTAAGCTTTAGGGTTAGCTTTAAGAGCTAGGGTTAGGTTTAACGGTTAGGATTAGGATTAGGGTTAAGGGTTAGGGTAAGGCTTAGGGGTTAGGGTGAAGGGATAGGGTCAAGGGTTAGGGTTTTTGTTAGGCATAGCGTTGGGGTTAGAAGTAAGGGTTACTGTCAGTGTTAGGGTTGTAGGAAGGGTTACGGTTAGGGTTAGCGGTTTAGAATTAGGGTTAGGGATTAGGTGTAACAGTGATGACTAGGAGATAGGGTTAGAATTTTGGGATAGGGGTTGTTCTCAGGA
>NW_027182872.1:597500-610000 GCF_041146395.1 Eulemur rufifrons | reverse complement strand
TAGGTGTTAGGTTAGTGTCAGCGTTAGGTCTAGTCGTGAGGGTAAGGTTTAGGGTTAGCTTCAAGAGCTAGGGTTAGGTTTAATGGTTAGGATTAGGATTAGGGTTAAGGGTTAGGGTAAGGCTTAGGGGTTAGGGTGAAGGTTTAGGGTTTTTGTTAGGCATAGCGTTGGGGTTAGAAGTAAGGGTTACTGTCAGTGTCAGGGTTGTAGGTAGGGTTACGGTTAGGGTTAGCGGTTTAGAATTAGGGTTAGGGATTAGGTGTCACAGTGATGACTAGGAGATAGGGTTAGAATTATGGGATAGGGGTTGTTCTCAGGAAATGGGTTATGCATTAACGTTAGGATAAGAGGTTAAAGTAAGGCGCACGGTGAGGTTTACGTGTTAAGGGGAGAAATAGGAACAGGGTTGGGTGTTATGTTCAGGGTTACGGTTATCTGTTAAAGGTATTGTTTATGCTTAGCGCACGGGCCCTGTCTGCATTGGGCGGGCGGGGGGAGTTTAGAGGACTGGGATTGTACCCGGGAACCCACTCTATCATACTCTGGGTATGAGCCCGTGGGTTTCATGCAGGACGCAGAGGTAGAGCCTCCTTTCACGCATGGCATGGGAGAATTGCAGTCTTCCTAAACTCTAAGAAAGCAAGAAGTCTGAGAATTAGATTTAGGGTTAGGATTCTGGTTAGGGTTAAGGATGAAGTTTAGTGTTAGGGTGAGGGCTTAGGGTTAGGGATTAGGGTTCGGGTTAAAGGTTACTCTTAGGTTTAATGGTTACACTTTGGTATAGGGTTGAGGTTTACCGTTAGGGTTAAGATGAGGGGTTAGGTTTTGGTACAGGGTTAGGTTTAAGTGTTAGGTTTAGGGTTGAAGATTAGGATTAGGGTTAGGATTAAAGTTTAGCGTGAGAGTTAACGCTTAGGGTTAAGGTTAAGAGTTAGGGTTTAGGGTTAGGGTTTGGGTTAGGGTTAGTTTTAGGGTTGGAGTTATGAGCTACGCTTTGTGTTAGAGGTTAGGGTTAGGTTTACTGGTCACGGTTAGGGTTACGTTTAGGGGGTAGCATTAGGGTTAGGGTTAGGGATAAGGGATAGGATTAGGGATAAGTGTTGGGCTTAAGGTTAGGGTTTAGTGTTAGGGTTAGCATTAAGGATTAGGGTTAGGGTCAGGGTTAAATGCTTGGGTGAGGGTAATGGTTAGGGTCAGGGTTAAGGTTCACGGATAGGGTTAGTGTTAAGGGTTACGGGTAGGTTTAGGGTTCAGGGTTAGAGTTAGCATTAGGGCTTAAGGTTAGGATTAGGCGGTAGGTTAGACTTAGGGTTAGATCTTGGCGTTAGGGTAAGGGCTAGCGTTAGGGTTAAGAGATAGGGTTAGGTTTAATGCTTAGGATTAGGGTTAGGGTTTGGGGTTAAAGTAAGTGTTAGGGGTTAGGTTTCATGATCAAAGGTTAGGGTTATTTTTAGCTGTAGTGTTAGGGTTAGGGATAAAGGATCCCATTAGCATTAAGGGTGTTCCTTACTGTAGGATTAAGGGTTAGGCTTAGAGTTAAAGGTTAAGGTTAGGGTCAGTGTTGAGATTTAGAGTGAGGGTTAACAGTTAGGGTAAAGGTTAAGCGTTAGGGTTAGGGATTAGTGATTAGGCTTTTTGGTTAGTGTTAGGGTTGGCGGTTAGGAGTTAGTGTTTTATGACGGGGTATGGTTAGAATTAGGGTTGGGGTTAGATTTAGGGTGAGGTTTATGTGTTAGGTTTAGGGGTTAGTTTTAGGGTAAAAGGATACGATTAGGGTTACGGGTTGGGCTTAGGTTTAGGGTTAAAGTTTACTGCTAGGGTTAGGGATAGGGTTCAGGGTTAGCTTTAGGGGTTCTGGTTAGGGTTAGGTGTTAGGTTAGTGTCAGGGTTAGGTCTAGTCGTGAGGGTAAGGTTTAGGGTCAGCTTTAAGAGCTAGGGTTAGGTTTAATGGTTAGGATTAGGATTAGGGTTAAGGGTTAGGGTAAGGCTTAGGGGTTAGGGGGAAGGGTTAGGGTCAAGGGTTAGGGTTTTTGTTAGGCATAGCGTTGGGGTTAGAAGTAAGGGTTACTGTCAGTGTTAGGGTTGTAGAAAGGGTTACGGTTAGGGTTAGCGGTTTAGAATTAGGGTTAGGGATTAGGTGTCACAGTGATGACTAGGAGATAGGGTTAGAATTATGGGATAGGGGTTGTTCTCAGGAAATGGGTTATGCATTAACGTTAGGATAAGAGGTTAAAGTTAGGCGCACGGGGAGGTTTACGTGTTAAGGGGAGAAATAGGAACAGGGTTGGGTGTTATGTTCAGGGTTAGGGTTATCTGTTAAAGGTATTGTTTATGCTTAGCGCACGGGCCCTGTCTGCATTGGGCGGGCGGGGGGAGTTTAGGGGGCTGGGATTGTATCAGGGAACCCACTCTGTCATACTCTGGGTATGGGCCCGTGGGTTTCATGCAGGACACAGTGGTAGAGCCTCCTTTCACGCATGGCATGGGAGGATTGCAGGCTTTCTAAACTCTAAGAAAGCAAGAAGTCTGAGAATGAGATTTAGGGTTGGATTCTGGTTAGGGTTAAGGATGAAGTTTAGTGTTAGGGTGAGGGCTTAGGGTTAGGGATTAGGGTTAGGCTTAAAGATTACTCTTAGGTTTAACGCTTACACTTTGGTTTAGGGTTGAGGTTTACGGTTAGGGTGAAGATGAGGGGTTAGGGTTTGGTACAGGGTTAGGGTTAAGTGTTAGGTTTAGGGTTGAAGATTAGGATTAGGGTTAGGATTAAAGGTTAGCGTGAGAGTTAATGCTTAGGGTTAAGGTTAAGTGTTAGGGTTTAGGGTTAGGGTTAGGGTTAGGGTTCGTTTTACGGTTAGAGTTATGTGCTGTGGTTTGTGTTAGAGGTTAGGGTTAGGTTTAGTGGTCACGGTGAGGGTTACGTTTAGGGGTTAGCATTAGGGTTAGGGTTAAATTATAGGATTAGGTTTAAGTGTTGGCCTTAGGGTTAGGGTTTAGTGTTAGGGTTATCATTAAGGATTAGGGTTAGGGTGAGGGTTAAATGCTTGGGTGCGGGTAATGGTTAGGGTCAGGGTTAAGGTTCACGGATAGGGTTAGTGTTAAGGGTTACGGGTAGGTTTAGGGTTCAGGGTTAGAGTTAGCATTAGGACTTAAGTTTAGGATTAGGCGGTAGGTTCGATTTACGGTTAGATCTAGGCGTTAGGGTAAGGGCTAGTGTTAGGGTTAAGAGATAGGGTTAGGTTTAATGCTTAGGATTAGGGTTAGGGTTTGGGGTTAAAGTAAGTGTTAGGGGTTAGGATTAAGGATCCAAGGTTAGGGTTATTTTTAGCTGTAGTGTTAGGGTTAGGGATAAGAGATCCCATTAGCATTAACGGTCTTCCTTCCTGTAGGGTTAAGGGTTAGGCTTAGAGTTAAAGGTTAAGGTTAGGGTCAGTGTTAAGATTTAGGGTGAGGGTTAACGGTTAGGGTAAAGGTTAAGCATTAGGGTTAGGAATTAGTGATTAGGGTTTCTGGTTAGTGTTAGGGTTAGTGGTTAGGAGTTAGTGTTTTATGAAGGGGTATGGTTAGAATTAGGATTGGGGTTAGAGTTAGGGTGAGGTATAGGGGTTAGGTTTAGGGGTTAGTTTTAGGGTAAAAGGATAGGATTAGGGTTACGGGTTGGGCTTAGGTTTAGGGTTAAAGTTTACTGCTAGAGTTAGGGATAGGGTTCAGGCTTAGCTTTAGGGCTTCTGGTTAGGATTAGGTGTTAGGTTAGTGTCAGGGTTAGGTCTAGTCGTGAGGGTAAGGTTTAGGGTCAGCTTTAAGAGCTAGGGTTAGGTTTAATGGTTAGGATTAGGATTAGGGTTAAGGGTTAGGGTAAGGCTTAGGGGTTAGGGTGAAGGGTTAGGGTCAAGGGTTAGGGTTTTTGTTAGGCATAGCGTTGGGGTTAGAAGTAAGGGTTACTGTCAGTGTTAGGGTTGTAGGTAGGGTTACGGTTAGGGTTAGCGGTTTAGAATTAGGGTTAGGGATTAGGTGTCACAGCGATGACTAGGAGATAGGGTTAGAATTATGGGATGGGGTTGTTCTCAGGAAATGGGTTATGCATTAACGTTAGGATAAGAGGTTAAAGTTAGGCGCACGGTGAGGTTTACGTGTTAAGGGGAGAAATAGGAACAGGGTTGGGTGTTATGTTCAGGGTTAGGGTTATCTGTTAAAGGTATTGTTTATGCTTAGCGCACGGGCCCTGTCTGCATTAGGCGGGCGGGGGGAGTTTAGGGGGCTGGGATTGTACCCGGGAACCCACTCTATCATACTCTGGGTATGGGCCCGTGGGTTTCATGCAGGACGCAGTGGTAGAGCCTCCTTTCACGCATGGCATGGGAGGATTGCAGGCTTTCTAAACTCTAAGAAAGCAAGAAGTCTGAGAATTAGATATAGGGTTAGGATTATGGTTAGGGTTAAGGATGAAGTTTAGTGTTAGGGTGAGGGCTTAGGGTTAGGTCTTAGGGTTAGGGTTAAAGGTTACTCTTAGGTTTAACAGTTACACTTATTTTTAGGGTTGAGGTTTACGGTTAGGGTTAAGATGAGGGGTTAGGGTTTGGTACAGGGTTAGGGTTAAGTGTTAGGTTTAGGGTTGAAGATTAGGAATAGGGTTAGGATTAAAGGTTACCGTGAGAGTTAACGCTTAGGGTTAAGCTTAAGAGTTAGGGGTTAGGGTTAGGTTTAGGGTTCGTTTTAGGGTTAGAGTTATGTGCTATGGTTTGTGTTAGAGGTTAGGGTTAGGTTTACTGGTCACGGTGAGGGTTACGTTTAGGGGTTAGCATTAGGGTTAGGGTTAAGGGATAGGATTAGTGTTAAGTGTTGGGAGTAGGGTTAGGGTTTAGTGTTAGGGTTATCATTAAGGATTAGGGGTAGGGTCAGGGTTAAATGCTTGGGTGCGGGTAATGGTTAGGGTCAGGGTTAAGGTTCACGGATAGGGTTAGTGTTAAGGGTTACGGGTAGGTTTAGGGTTCAGGGTTAGAGTTAGCATTAGGGCTTAAGGTTAGGATTAGGCGGTAGGTTCGATTTAGGGTTAGATCTAGGCATTAGGGTAAGGCCTAGCGTTAGGGTTAAGAGATAGGGTTAGGTTTAATGCTTAGGATTAGGGTTAGGGTTTGGGGTTAAAGTAAGTGTTAGGGGTTAGGTTTAAGGATCAAAGTTTAGGGTTATTTTTAGCTGTAGTGTTAGGGTTAGGGATAAGGGATCCCATTAGCATTAAGGGTCTTCCTTACTGTAGGGTTAAGGGTTAGGCTTAGAGTTAAAGGTTAAGGTTAGGGTCAGTGTTAAGATTTAGGGTGAGGGTTAACGGTTAGGGTAAAGGTTAAGCGTTAGGGTTAGGGATTAGTGATTAGGGTTTTTGGTTAGTGTTAGGGTTAGCGGTTAGGAGTTAGTGTTTTATGAAGGGGTATGGTTAGAATTAGGATTGGGGTTAGAGTTAGGGTGAGGTATAGGGGTTAGGTTTAGGGTAAAAGGATAGGATTAGGGTTACGGGTTGGGCTTAGGTTTAGGGTTAAAGTTTACTGCTAGGGTTAGGGATAGGGTTCAGGGTTAGCTTTAGGGGTCTGGTGAGGGTCAGGTGTTAGGTTAGTGTCAGGGTTAGGTCTAGTCGTGAGGGTAAGGTTTAGGGTTAGCTTTAAGAGCTAGGGTTAGGTTTAATGGTTAGGATTAGGATTAGGGTTAAGGGTTAGGGTAAGGCTTAGGGGTTAGGGTGAAGGGTTAGGGTCAAGGGTTAGGGTTTTTGTTAGGCATAGCGTTGGGGTTAGAAGTAAGGGTTACTGTCAGTGTTAGGGTTGTAGAAAGGGTTACGGTTAGGGTTAGCGGTTTAGAATTAGGGTTAGGGATTAGGTGTCACAGTGATGACTAGGAGATAGGGTTAGAATTATGGGATAGGGGTTGTTCTCAGGAAATGGGTTATGCATAAACGTTAGGATAAGAGGTTAAAGTTAGGCGCACGGTGAGGTTTACGTGTTAAGGGGAGAAATAGGAACAGGGTTGGGTGTTATGTTGAGGGTTAGGGTTATCTGTTAAAGGTATTGTTTATGCTTAGCGCACGGGCCCTGTCTGCATTGGGCGGGCGGGGGGAGTTTAGGGGGCTGGGATTGTACCCGGGAACCCACTCTATCATACCCTGGGTATGGGCCCGTGGGTTTCATGCAGGACGCAGTGGTAGAGCCTCCTTTCACGCATGGCATGGGAGGATTGCAGGCTTTCTAAACTCTAAGAAAGCAAGAAGTCTGAGAATTAGATTTAGGGTTAGGATTATGGTTAGGGTTAAGGATGAAGTTTAGTGTTAGGGTGAGGGCTTAGGGTTAGGGATTAGGGTTAGGGTTAAAGGTTACCCTTAGGTTTAACGGTTACACTTTGGTTTAGGGTTGAGGTTTACGGTTAGGGTTAAGATGAGGGGTTAGGGTTTGGTACAGGGTTAGGGTTAAGTGTTAGATTTAGGTTTGAAGATTAGGATTAGGGTTAGGATTAAAGGTTAGCGTGAGAGTTAATGCTTAGGGTTAAGGTTAAGAGTTAGGGTTTAGGGTTAGGGTTTGGGTTAGGGTTAGTTTTAGGGTTGGAGTTATGAGCTACGCTTTGTGTTAGAGGTTAGGTTTAGGTTTACTGGTCACGGTTAGGGTTACGTTTAGGGGGTAGCATTAGGGTTAGGGTTAGGGATAAGGGATAGGATTAGGGATAAGTGTTGGGCTTAAGGTTAGGGTTTAGTGTTAGGGTTAGCATTAAGGATTAGGGTTAGGGTCAGGGTTAAATCCTTGGGTGCGGGTAATGGTTAGGGTCAGGGTTAAGGTTCACGGATAGGGTTAGTGTTAAGGGTTACGGGTAGGTTTAGGGTTCAGGGTTAGAGTTAGCATTAGGGCTTAAGGTTAGGATTAGGCGGTAGGTTAGACTTAGGGTTAGATCTTGGCGTTAGGGTAAGGGCTAGCGTTAGGGTTAAGAGATAGGGTTAGGTTTAATGCTTAGGATTAGGGTTAGGGTTTGGGGTTAAAGTAAGTGTTAGGGGTTAGGTTTCATGATCAAAGGTTAGGGTTATTTTTAGCTGTAGTGTTAGGGTTAGGGATAAAGGATCCCATTAGCATTAAGGGTGTTCCTTACTGTAGGATTAAGGGTTAGGCTTAGAGTTAAAGGTTAAGGTTAGGGTCAGTGTTGAGATTTAGAGTGAGGGTTAACAGTTAGGGTAAAGGTTAAGCGTTAGGGTTAGGGATTAGTGATTAGGCTTTTTGGTTAGTGTTAGGGTTGGCGGTTAGGAGTTAGTGTTTTATGAAGGGGTATGGTTAGAATTAGGGTTGGGGTTAGATTTAGGGTGAGGTTTATGTGTTAGGTTTAGGGGTTATTTTTAGGGTAAAAGGATAGGATTAGGGTTACGGGTTGGGCTTAGGTTTAGGGTTAAAGTTTACTGCTAGGGTTAGGGATAGGGTTCAGAGTTAGCTTTAGGGGTTCTGGTTAGGGTTAGGTGTTAGGTTAGTGTCAGGGTTAGGTCTAGTCGTGAGGGTAAGGTTTAGGGTCAGCTTTAAGAGCTAGGGTTAGGTTTAATGGTTAGGATTAGGATTAGGGTTAAGGGTTAGGGTAAGGCTTAGGGGTTAGGGTGAAGGGTTAGGGTCAAGGGTTAGGGTTTTTGTTAGGCATAGCGTTGGGGTTAGAAGTAAGGGTTACTGTCAGTGTTAGGGTTGTAGAAAGGGTTACGGTTAGGGTTAGCGGTTTAGAATTAGGGTTAGGGATTAGGTGTCACAGTGATGACTAGGAGATAGGGTTAGAATTATGGGATAGGGGTTGTTCTCAGGAAATGGGTTATGCATTAACGTTAGGATAAGAGGTTAAAGTTAGGCGCACGGTGAGGTTTACGTGTTAAGGGGAGAAATAGGAACAGGGTTGGGTGTTATGTTCAGGGTTAGGGTTATCTGTTAAAGGTATTGTTTATGCTTAGCGCACGGGCCCTGTCTGCATTAGGCGGGCGGGGGGAGTTTAGGGGGCTGGGATTGTATCAGGGAACCCACTCTGTCATACTCTGGGTATGGGCCCGTGGGTTTCATGCAGGACACAGTGGTAGAGCCTCCTTTCACCCATGGCATGGGAGGATTGCAGGCTTTCTAAACTCTAAGAAAGCAAGAAGTCTGAGAATGAGATTTAGGGTTGGATTATGGTTAGGGTTAAGGATGAAGTTTAGTGTTAGGGTGAGGGCTTAGGGTTAGGGATTAGGGTTAGGCTTAAAGATTACTCTTAGGTTTAATGCTTACACTTTGGTTTAGGGTTGAGGTTTACGGTTAGGGTTAAGATGAGGGGTTAGGGTTTGGTACAGGGTTAGGGTTAAGTGTTAGGTTTAGGGTTGAAGATTAGGATTAGGGTTAGGATTAAAGGTTAGCGTGAGAGTTAACGCTTAGGGTTAAGGTTAAGGGTTAGGGTTTAGGGTGAGGGTTAGGGTTAGGGTTCGTTTTACGGTTAGAGCTATGTGCTATGGTTTGTGTTAGAGGTTAGGGTTAGGTTTAGTGGTCACGGTGAGGGTTACGTTTAGGGGTTAGCATTAGGGTTAGGGTTAAATTATAGGATTAGGTTTAAGTGTTGGCCTTAGGGTTAGGGTTTAGTGTTAGGGTTATCATTAAGGATTAGGGTTAGGGTGAGGGTTAAATGCTTGGGTGCGGGTAATGGTTAGGGTCAGGGTTAAGGTTCACGGATAGGGTTAGTGTTAAGGGTTACGGGTAGGTTTAGGGTTCAGGGTTAGAGTTAGCATTAGGACTTAAGTTTAGGATTAGGCGGTAGGTTCGATTTAGGGTTAGATCTAGGCGTTAGGGTAAGGGCTAGTGTTAGGGTTAAGAGATAGGGTTAGGTTTAATGCCTAGGATTAGGGTTAGGGTTTGGGGTTAAAGTAAGTGTTAGGGGTTAGGTTTAAGGATCCAAGGTTAGGGTTATTTTTAGCTGTAGTGTTAGGGTTAGGGATAAGAGATCCCATTAGCATTAACGGTCTTCCTTACTGTAGGGTTAAGGGTTAGGCTTAGAGTTAAAGGTTAAGGTTAGGGTCAGTGTTAAGATTTAGGGTGAGGGTTAACGGTTAGGGTAAAGGTTAAGCATTAGGGTTAGGAATTAGTGATTAGGGTTTCTGGTTAGTGTTAGGGTTAGTGGTTAGGAGTTAGTGTTTTATGAAGGGGTATGGTTAGAATTAGGATTGGGGTTAGAGTTAGGGTGAGGTATAGGGGTTAGGTTTAGGGGTTAGTTTTAGGGTAAAAGGATAGGATTAGGGTTACGGGTTGGGCTTAGGTTTAGGGTTAAAGTTTACTGCTAGAGTTAGGGATAGGGTTCAGGCTTAGCTTTAGGGGTTCTGGTTAGGATTAGGTGTTAGGTTAGTGTCAGGGTTAGGTCTAGTCGTGAGGGTAAGGTTTAGGGTTAGCTTTAAGAGCTAGGGTTAGGTTTAATGGTTAGGATTAGGATTAGGGTTAAGGGTTAGTGTAAGGCTTAGGGGTTAGGGTGAAGGGTTAGGGTCAAGGGTTAGGGTTTTTGTTAGGCATAGCGTTGGGGTTAGAAGTAAGGGTTACTGTAAGTGTTAGGGTTGTAGGTAGGGTTACGGTTAGGGTTAGCGGTTTAGAATTAGGGTTAGGGATTAGGTGTCACAGCGATGACTAGGAGATAGGGTTAGAATTATGGGATGGGGTTGTTCTCAGGAAATGGGTTATGCATTAACGTTAGGATAAGAGGTTAAAGTTAGGCGCACGGTGAGGTTTACGTGTTAAGGGGAGAAATAGGAACAGGGTTGGGTGTTATGTTCAGGGTTAGGGTTATCTGTTAAAGGTATTGTTTATGCTTAGCGCACGGGCCCTGTCTGCATTAGGCGGGCGGGGGGAGTTTAGGGGGCTGGGATTGTACCCGGGAACCCACTCTATCATACTCTGGGTATGGGCCCGTGGGTTTCATGCAGGACACAGTGGTAGAGCCTCCTTTCACGCATGGCATGGGAGGATTGCAGGCTTTCTAAACTCTAAGAAAGCAAGAAGTCTGAGAATTAGATATAGGGTTAGGATTATGGTTAGGGTTAAGGATGAAGTTTAGTGTTAGGGTGAGGGCTTAGGGTTAGGGCTTAGGGTTAGGGTTAAAGGTTACTCTTAGGTTTAACGGTTACACTTATTTTTAGGGTTGAGGTTTACGGTTAGGGTTAAGATGAGGGGTTAGGGTTTGGTACAGGGTTAGGGTTAAGTGTTAGGTTTAGGGTTGAAGATTAGGAATAGGGTTAGGATTAAAGGTTAGCGTGAGAGTTAACGCTTAGGGTTAAGCTTAAAAGTTAGGGGTTAGGGTTAGGTTTAGGGTTCGTTTTAGGGTTAGAGTTATGTGCTATGGTTTGTGTTAGAGGTTAGGGTTAGGTTTACTGGTCACGGTGAGGGTTACGTTTAGGGGTTAGCATTAGGGTTAGGGTTAAGGGATAGGATTAGTGTTAAGTGTTGGGAGTAGGGTTAGGGTTTAGTGTTAGGGTTATCATTAAGGATTAGGGGTAGGGTCAGGGTTAAATGCTTGGGTGCGGGTAATGGTTAGGGTCAGGGTTAAGGTTCACGGATAGTGTTAGTTTTAAGGGTTACGGGTAGGTTTAGGGTTCAGGGTTAGAGTTAGCATTAGGGCTTACGGTTAGGATTAGTCGGTAGGTTCGATTTAGGGTTAGATCTAGGCATTAGGGTAAGGCCTAGCGTTAGGGTTAAGAGATAGGGTTAGGTTTAATGCTTAGGATTAGGGTTAGGGTTTGGGGTTAAAGTAAGTGTTAGGGGTTAGGTTTAAGGATCAAAGTTTAGGGTTATTTTTAGCTGTAGTGTTAGGGTTAGGGATAAGGGATCCCATTAGCATTAAGGGTCTTCCTTACTGTAGGGTTAAGGGTTAGGCTTAGAGTTAAAGGTTAAGGTTAGGGTCAGTGTTAAGATTTAGGGTGAGGGTTAACGGTTAGGGTAAAGGTTAAGCGTTAGGGTTAGGGATTAGTGATTAGGGTTTTTGGTTAGTGTTAGGGTTAGCGGTTAGGAGTTAGTGGTTTATGAAGGGGTATGGTTAGAATTAGGATTGGGGTTAGAGTTAGGGTGAGGTATAGGGGTTAGGTTTAGGGTAAAAGGATAGGATTAGGGTTACGGGTTGGGCTTAGGTTTAGGGTTAAAGTTTACTGCTAGGGTTAGGGATAGGGTTCAGGGTTAGCTTTAGGGGTCTGGTGAGGGTCAGGTGTTAGGTTAGTGTCAGGGTTAGGTCTAGTCGTGAGGGTAAGGTTTAGGGTTAGCTTTAAGAGCTAGGGTTAGGTTTAATGGTTAGGATTAGGATTAGGGTTAAGGGTTAGGGTAAGGCTTAGGGGTTAGGGTGAAGGGTTAGGGTCAAGGGTTAGGGTTTTTGTTAGGCATAGCGTTGGGGTTAGAAGTAAGTGTTACTGTCAGTGTTAGGGTTGTAGGTAGGGTTACGGTTAGGGTTAGCGGTTTAGAATTAGGGTTAGGGATTAGGTGTCACAGTGATGACTAGGAGATAGGGTTAGAATTATGGGATAGGGGTTGTTCTCAGGAAATGGGTTATGCATAAACGTTAGGATAAGAGGTTAAAGTTAGGCGCACGGTGAGGTTTACGTGTTAAGGGGAGAAATAGGAACAGGGTTGGGTGTTATGTTGAGGGTTAGGGTTATCTGTTAAAGGTATTGTTTATGCTTAGCGCACGGGCCCTGTCTGCATTGGGCGGGCGGGGGGAGTTTAGGGGGCTGGGATTGTACCCGGGAACCCACTCTATCATACCCTGGGTATGGGCCCGTGGGTTTCATGCAGGACGCAGTGGTAGAGCCTCCTTTCACGCATGGCATGGGAGGATTGCAGGCTTTCTAAACTCTAAGAAAGCAAGAAGTCTGAGAATTAGATTTAGGGTTAGGATTATGGTTAGGGTTAAGGATGAAGTTTAGTGTTAGGGTGAGGGCTTAGGGTTAGGGATTAGGGTTAGGGTTAAAGGTTACCCTTAGGTTTAACGGTTACACTTTGGTTTAGGGTTGAGGTTTACGGTTAGGGTTAAGATGAGGGGTTAGGGTTTGGTACAGGGTTAGGGTTATGTGTTAGGTTTAGGGTTGAAGATTAGGATTAGGGTTAGGATTAAAGTTTAGCGTGAGAGTTAACGCTTAGGGTTAAGGTTAAGGGTTAGGGTTTAGGGTTAGGGTTAGGGTTGGTTTTAGAGTTAGAGTTATGTGCTATGGTTTGTGTTAGAGGTTAGGGTTAGGTTTACTGGTGATGGCTAGGGTTAGGTTTAGGGGGTAGCATTAGGGATAGGCTTATGGTTAGGGTTAAGGGATAGGATTAGGGATAAGTGTTGGGTTTAGGGTTAGGGTTTAGTGTTAGGGTTATCATTAAGGATTAGGGGTAGGGTCAGGGTTAAATGCTTGGTTGCGGGAAATGGTTAGGGTCAGGGTTAAGGTTGACGGATAGGGTTAGTGTTAAGTGTTACGGGTAGGTTTAGGGTTCAGGGTTAGAGTTAGCATTAGGGCTTAAGGTTAGGATTAGGCGGTAGGT